>NC_138293.1:90880000-91197500 GCF_965601325.2 Salmo salar | reverse complement strand
GACATATGTCACGGAATCTCTGAGACAGGGGTACATTCGGCCCTCCATGTCACCCATCTCCTCGAGTTTCTTTTTCGTGAAGAAAAAGGATGGAGGTCTGCGTCCGTGCATTGATTATCGAGGTCTAAATTCCATCACAGTGGGGTTTAGTTACCCGCTACCTCTCATCGCTACGGCGGTGGAATCATTTCACGGAGCGCGTTTTTTCACGAAACTGGACCTCAGGAGCGCGTATAATCTGGTGCGTATTCGGGAGGGAGACGAGTGGAAAACCGCATTTAGTACCACATCGGGCCACTATGAGTACCTCGTCATGCCGTATGGGTTAACCTCTTACATCTAGACGTTCCGCTAGCGGAACACCAGCTCCAATATCCAATGATAGGCGTGGCGCGAATTACAAATTCCTCAAAAATACAAAAACTTCAATTTTTCAAACATATGACTATTTCACAGCATTTTAAAGATAAGACTCTCCTTTATCTAACCACACTGTCCGATTTCAAAAAGGCTTTACAACGAAAGCAAAACATTAGATTATGTCAGCAGAGTACCAAGCCAGAAATAATCAGACACCCATTTTTCAAGCTAGCATATAATGTCACAAAAACCCAGAAGACAGCTAAATGCAGCACTAACCTTTGATGATCTTCATCAGATGACAACCCTAGGACATTATGTTATACAATACATGCATGTTTTGTTCAATCAAGTTCATATTTATATAAAAAACCAGCTTTTTACATTAGCATGTGACGTTCAGAACTCGCATACCCCCCGCAAACTTCCGGCGAATTCACTAAGAATTTACTAAATTACTCACGATAAACGTTCACAAAAAGCATAACAATTATTTTAAGAATTATAGATACAGAACTCCTCTATGCACTCGATATGTCCGATTTTAAAATAGCTTTTTGGTGAAAGCACATTTTGCAATATTCTAAGCAGGCATCACGGGCTAGCTATTTAGACACCCGGCAAGTTTATCACTCACCAATATCAGGTTTACTATTATAAAAGTTTGATTACCTTTTATTGTCTTCGTCAGAATGCACTCCCAGGACTGCTACTTCAATAACAAATGTTGGTTTGGTCCAAAATAATCCATCGTTATATCCGAATAGCGGCGTTTTGTTCGTGCGTCCCAGACACTATCTGAAATGGTAAATCAGGGTCGCGCGCATGGCGCAATTCGTGACAAAAAAAATCTAAATATTCCATTAACGTACTTCGAAGCATGTCAACCGCTGTTTAAAATCCATTTTTATGCCATTTTTCTCGTAAAAAAGCGATAATATTCCGACCGGGAATCTCCTTTTAGCTAAACAGAGGAAAGTAAACAAAGCTTTCGGTCGACGCGGGCACGAGCCTGAGTCTCACAGTACTGTAACCAGCCACTACCCAAACGCGCTACTTTTTTTCAGCCAGAGCCTGCAAAGCCACGATTCAGCTTTTTACCGCCTTCTGAGACCCTATGGCAGCCGTAGGAAGTGTCACGGGACAGCTAAGATCCTCACTCTTCAATAAACAGAGACAAGAAGAACGACACCTTGTCAGACAGGCCACTTCCTGCCTGAAACCTTGTCAGGTTTTTGCCTGCCAAATGAGTTCTGTTATACTCACAGACACCATTCAAACAGTTTTAGAAACGTTAGGGTGTTTTCTATCCATATGTAATAAGTATATGCATATTCTAGTTACTGGGTAGGAGTGGTAACCAGATTAAATCGGGTACGTTTTTTATCCAGCCATGAAAATACTGCCCCCTAGCCATAACAGGTTAAAGAATGCTCCAGCCGTGTTTCAATCCTTTGTCGACGAGATTCTCAGGGACCTGCACGGGCAGGGTGTGGTGGTGTATATTGATGACATCCTGATCTATTCCGCCACACGCGCCGCGCATGTATCCCTGGTGCGCAAGGTGCTTGGGCGACTGCTGGAGCATGACCTGTACGTTAAGGCTGAGAAATGTGTGTTTTCCAAACAAGACGTTTCCTTCCTGGGGTACCGCATTTCCACCTCGGGGGCGGAAGTGGAGTGTGACAGCGTTAAGGCCGTGCGTAATTGGCCGACTCCGACCACGGTAAAGGAGGTGCAGCGGTTCTTAGGGTTTGCCAATTACTACCGGAGGTTTATCCGGGGCTTTGGTCAGGTGGCTGCTCCCATTACCTCACTGCTGAAGGGGGGTCCCGCGCGCTTGCGCTGGTCGGCAGAGGCGAACAGAGCTTTCAGTAGTCTGAGGGAGCTGTTTACCGACGCTCCCGTGCTGGCTCATCCGGACCCCTCTTTGGCATTCATAGTGGAGGTGGACGCGTCCGAGACTGGGGTGGGGGCCGTGCTATCACAGCGCTCGGGCACGCCACCAAAACTCCGCCCGTGCGCTTTCTTTTCTAGGAAGCTCAGTTCGGCGGAGCAGAACTATGATGTGGGGGACCGGGAGTTGTTAGCTGTAGTCAAGGCTCTGAAAGTGTGGAGACATTGGCTTGAGGGGGCTAAGCACCCTTTCCTCATCTGGACTGACCACCGTAATCTCGAGTACATCCGGGCAGCTAGGAGACTGAATCCACGTCAGGCCAGGTGGGCCATGTTCTTTACCCGTTTCCGGTTCACGATCTCCTATCGGCCAGGTTGACTTAACACGAAGGCCGACGCACTGTCCCGCCTATATGACACCGAGGAGAGGGCCATCGATCCAACTCCCATCCTCTCAGCGTCGTGCTTGGTAGCACCGGTGGTATGGGAGGTGGACGCAGAGATCGAGCGGGCGTTACGGTTGGAACCTGCACCATCTCAGTGTCCAGCAGGTGTTCAGTACGTGCCGCTTGGTGTCCGTGATCGATTGATTTGATGGGCCCATAATCTCCCCTCTTCGGGTCACCCTGGGATCGAGAGGACAGTGCGGAACCTGAGGGGAAAGTACTGGTGGCCCACATTGGCTAAGGATGTGAGGTTTTATGTCTCCTCCTGCTCGGTGTGCGCTCAGAGCAAGGCTCCTCGACACCTGCCTAGAGGGAAATTACAGCCCCTCCCCGTTCCACAGCGGCCGTGGTCGCACTTGTCAGTGGACTTCCTCACCGACCTTCCCTTATCTCAGGGGAACACCACTATCCTGGTCGTTGTGGATCGGTTTTCGAAGTCCTACCGTCTCATCCTGTTGCCCTGTCTTCCTACGGCTCTGCAGACTGCGGAGGCCCTGTTTACCCATGTCTTCCGGCACTACGGGGTGCCCGAGGACATCGTTTCTGATCGGGGTCCCCAGTTCACGTCCAGAGTTTGGAAGGCGTTCATGGAACGGTTGGGGGTCTCGGTCAGCCTGACCTCGGGTTTCCACCCCGAAAGTAATGGGCAGGTGGAGAGAGTGAACCAAGAGGTGGGTAGGTTTCTAAGGACGTATTGCCGGGACCGGCCCAGGGAGTGGGCGAGATACGTTCCATGGGCAGAGGTAGCCCAAAACTCCCTCCGTCACTCAAATACCAATATGTCACCGTTTCAGTGCGTGTTGGGCTACCAACCGGTCCTGGCTCCATGGCACCAGAGCCAGACCGAGGCTCCTGCGGTGGAGAATTGGGTGCAGCGCTTGAAGGACACTTGGAGAGCCGTCCAAGACGCACTCACTAAGGCGAGTGGATGGCAGAAGAAGAGCGCTGACCAGCACCGCAGTGAGACCCCTGTGTTTGCACCAGGGGATCGAGTCTGGCTCTCAGCTCGAAACCTACCCCTCCGCTTGCCCTGGCGGAAGCTGGGCCCGCAGTGTGTAGGGCCGTTTAAAGTCCTGAGGAGGATAAACGAGGTGTGTTACCGGTTAGAACTTCCATCTTACAACCGTATTAACCCCTCGTTTCATTTGTCTCTCCTCAGGCTGGTGGTGGCTGGTCCCCTGCAGGAAGGTGAGGTGGCGGAGGTCCCTCCGCCCCCTCTGGACATTGGGGGGTCCCCGGCGTATACGATACGCGCCATTCTGGACTGCAGACGTCGGGTGGGGGGCCTACAGTACCTCATCGACTGGGAGGGGTACGGCGCGAAGGAGAGGTGCTGGGTACCTAGGAAGGACATTTTGGACCCCTCACTACTGAGGGATTTCCACCGCCTTCATGGGGATCGCCCTGCGCCTCGTCCTCCGGGTCGCCCTCGAGGCCGGTGGCGGCGCGCTGCGGGAGCCGCGCGTCAGGAGGGGGGTGCTGTCACGAATCCCACCGAAGGCGGCTCCCCTGCCTGCTCGGGCGGTGCTCAGCGGTCGTCGTCGCCGACCTACTAGCCGCCGCTGATCCCTTTTTCATTTTCTGTTGGTATGTCTTATTGGTTGCACCTGTTCCTTTTATGTGTCTTGATTTTTGGTTATTTAAGCCTGTTTAGCCCGCCCAGGTTTGTGCGGGATTATTTTATCGTCAGTTTGCTATTTGGATGTGCTGGCGATCCTATTGGATTTATTTTCTTTCCGGACTGTGAGCCCGTTGGTTATTGGGTTGGTCGTTTTTGTTTCACACGCCTGTTGTGTTGGCGTGGACAGTGTTACTGGAGAAAATAAATCTCATTTTGTTCCCTACCTCTGCTCTCTGCGCCTGACTCCTACCACCAATCCTAGCACTCGTGACACAGTGTCAGGGAATGTATTTCAGTGTGTGTCTCTGTTACTTCCACAGCAGATCTGGCCATTGCGTTCGGCTATCTTCTTAAAATACTCAATAATCGGTCACTCATGAGATCAAAGTGACTTAAAAAAATATATATTTTACAAAGCTGTTTTCTGAAAAATATGTGGCACATGATTGAATATTTGTGACCATTTTCCAGTCACAACACTTTCCAAAATAATGGTGTATACTGAAGAACTAACTAAAGATGTTTTACCACTTCCACCATGAAATAAATAGCTGAATTTACCTGTGTTGCATGGAAATCTAACATAGCTAATGCTGTTTTCTTTTCGTGTCAGACTATTATGGTAACATGCTCTAAAAGCCCTGAACCCTGCTTCAAATAGAAAACATAGTCTGCATTTAATATGATGCATATAAGAAGCCAAAGTTAAAAGCCATTTCGATGTTTTGCTGCTGTCGCCTCCACAGCCATGTTATTACAAGCTCTGGTTGTTTTGGTGCCTCTTATCATTGACAGAGCAGACCTGAAAGGCCTGTACCAGGAACTGTCTACAGCAATGATCAAACTATAGTACTGTTTCATTGAACATTGCTTAAGGTATGTGTGAACGCAGTGAAATACATGTTATGTATTATCATGCGAACGCGCACACACACACACACACACACACACACACACACCACACACACACACACACACACACACACACACACACACACACACACAGTACAGCACAGATGGTCCACACACGCCCACACACATCTGGCCCAGCTGGAGTTGGGAACACATCTGCTGTGTCTCAGGTGGGGAAAGATCCAGTCACTACTGGTTTAACTCTAAACTCTGTCTCTGCCTTGTTCATTCCCGTGTTTCAATCTGTCCCCGCCAGAACCCCACACCCAGCCGGGGTCTCCCCCAGGTTCACCCATCCATACAGAATGTCCTATTGTGCTTGAGCGAGGGGAACAAATATCTGAACCCAAATCGGATGTTTTACGGTCTCCTACACACTGGCTCCTCGTTGTGTTTTCTGGTTTAAAGACTGAGCTCCTGATTCCCTTGATTCTCTCTCTCTCTCTCTCTCTCTCTCTCTCTACCTCTCCACCTCTCCACCTCTCTAGCTCTCTAGCTCTCATTTTCCCTCTCTCTCCCCCTCTCTCCACCTCTCTCTCTAGCTCTCATTTTCCCTCTCTCTCTCTTTCCCTCTCTCTCACTCTCTCTCTCCACCTATCTCTCTCTCTCTCCCCCTCTCTCCACCTCTTTCTAGCTCTCATTTTCCCTCTCTCTCTCTTTCCCCCTATCTCTCACTCTCTCCACTATCTCTCTCTCTCTCCCCCTATCTCCACCTCTCTCCACCTCTCTCTCTAGCTCTCGTTTTCCCTCTCTCTCTCTTTCCCTCTCTCTCTCACTCTCTCCACCTATCTCTCTGTCTCTCTCGCTCTCTCACTCTCTTTCCCTCTCTCTCCCCCCCTCTCTCGCTCTCTCTCCCCCCTCTCTCTCTTTCTAGAAGAGGAATAAGTGTGCAGCCTGCAGACAGCAGCAGCTGTAAAGTGCTTCTCCCTGACCACACCAGGCATTCTGATGATGGGCAGGGTTCGTGGTCACTGCGCTGACCTCTATGATGACATTCTGGCACGGGGTGGACAACCCAGTAACACAGCATAGCACAAATACCACAGAGGGCTGAAAGGGGCTTATTCACACTGTGGGGATGGCTAGATATGTCCGAGATCCCATTCCAGCTGTTGGGCCATTCCCTGTCCAAATGAACACTTGTTGTGCAGTGCAGTGAAGAGCAGCATGTGTTTTCCTGTTCCTCTGTCCTCGCTGCCACTCCCTCTCTTCCTGGTAATCCCTCCATCTATATCCTACCTCTTCCATCTCTTTCTCCTGTTTTCTATCTCTTTCTCCTGTTTTCTAATCAATCTGCTTTTCCGTCTTCTGATCTAATGGTCCTATTGTGATGTCATATCCAGGGGAGATGAAATACTGTCTTGACTCTGTGATAAAATCTTTCCTCTCCTGTTTTACATATGGTATGTCCTTTATTGTCAACACACACACACACACACACACACACACACACACACACACACACACTGTTCAAGTTGACCGACATAAGATATGGGTGGAGGTGTGTATGGTAACCAATACATCTCAAGCTGCTATACCAGGGTGTGAAGAGAGTATACCTGCACAAAATAAACTAGCTTTACTTACACCACTCACTGGGGTTCTGTTACAGGCCTTCCTCCCTCTGGGGCCTTAGGGTTTGGGAATAGGAGATGTAATGATGGATAATGGACAGAGGAAGGTGGAAGGATGGAGGGAGGAATTGAGAGATCTACAAGGGTGTCCTAAGCTCCATTGGCACACTATAGACATGGGTTCAAATATTCTTGGATTTCTTTAACTGCACTTGATTAAGCTAGCCTGGTGAAATGGAAACAATGGAATAGTCCCAAAAGTCCAAACCCTGCCCACCTGGCACTGCAGTTATAGGCTCAATCGAATGCACAAATTATTTGACTGGAAACAAATACTGTTAAAACCCAGTCTGGTAATATTCACGCAACACTGCCCTTAAATGCTTCAGTAGTGCATGAATTATACACGTCATGCATTTTCAGCCAATCAAAACAAAGGAGAGTTGTTACACTTGGTCAGTTTCCTGGAAGTCTTTAATGTTTTACGATGTGGCTTTTTAACAACCATAACTGATGGAGCAGTTCACCTCACAAAGCCACCAGAGCTCCTGTCAGGTAGCCAGGTCAATAAGCAGTGGAATTGCAAAATGTACTGTATGTCTGTCTGTCTGTCTGTCTGTCTGTCTGTCTGTCTGTCTGTCTGTCTGTCTGTCTGTCTGTCTGTCTGTCTGTCTGTCTGTCTGTCTGTCTGTCTGTCTGTCTGTCTGTCTGTCTGTCTGTCTGTCTGTCTGTCTGTCTGTCTGTCTGTCTGTCTGTCTGTCTGTCTGTCTGTCTGTGTGTGTATGTAAACGTGTGTGTGTGAGTGGGTGCATGCGTGTGTGTGTCTGTGTGTGTGTGTGTGGAGAGAGGGAAGAAAATAAAAGGAGAGAAAGGTGAGAGGTCATTATTTTACAATGACACAAATGTGATGGTTCAACCGAATTACTTTATTTCAACGACCATTGAAAGTATGGAACAGGAAAGACAGAAAACCATGCTTTGATTTTGTTTACTAAGCCACAGCCACTTATAACTAACATAGACCAAAGTAGTAGACACAACACAACATGCTCAGATCACCTCAAATTAATATCAAATCATTTAGCAAGAAAAATAAATATGTATTAATTATCATGGAAATAAATATCAAGTAATTAGTTGATGTTAGTAGTTAATAAAGTCCGGCCCATCATCTAATGCCCTGTCAAAGTCTGACACTTCCAGTGGCTGACAGGTTGTGTATCTGGATCTACTGGAATCCATTTACATCCTGCCCAAATGGAAAACACATGGAGAGCCCCAGTCCACCTGGCTCTGATCAGCTACTGAGTTCAGTTAGCACCACCACATGCTCAGAGAGAGAGAGAGAGGAGAGAGAGAGAGAGAGAGAGAGAGAGAGAGAGAGAGAGAGAGAGAGAGAGAGAGAGAGAGAGAGAGAGAGGAGAGAGAGAGAGAGAGAGAGAGAGAGAGAGAGAGAGAGAGAGAGAGAGAGAGAGAGAGAGAGAGAGAGAGAGAGAGAGAGGAGAGAGAGAGAGAGAGAGAGAGAGAGAGAGAGAGAGAGAGAGAGAGAGAGAGAGAGAGAGAGAGAGAGAGAGAGAGAGAGAGAGAGAGAGAGAGAGAGAGAGAGAGAGAGAGAGAGAGAGAGAGAGAGAGAGAGAGAGAGAGAGAGAGAGAGAGAATCACAACCAAATCATGAGTAAACAAAAAGATAATTACTTGACACATTGGAAAGAATTAACAAAAAAACGGAGGAAACTAGAATTCTACTTGGCCCTAAACAGAACACCTGACCACCTGACCCAAAATGAAGGAAAGCTTTGACTATGTACAGACTCAGTGAGCATTGTCTTGCTATTGAGAGAGGCCGCCGTTGGCAGACCTGGCTCTCAAGAGAAGACAGGCTATGTGCACACTGCCTACAAAATGAGGTGGAAACTGAGATGCACTTCCTAACCTCCTGCCAAATGTATGACCATATTAGAGACACAGATTTCCCTCAGATTACACAGAACCCACAGAGTTCGTAAACAAATCCAATTTTGATAAACTCCCATATCTACTGGGTGAAATACCACAGTGTGACATCACAGCAGCAAGATTTGTGATATGTTTCCACAAGAAAAGGGCAACCAGTGATGAACAAACACCATTGTAAATACAACCCATATTTATGTTTATTTATTTTCCCTTTTGTACTTTAACTATTTACACATCGTTGCAACACTGTATATATACATAATATGACATTTGAAATGTCTTTATTCTTTTGGAACTTTTGTGAGTGTAATGTTTACTGTTAATTTTTATTGTTTATTTCACTTTTGTTATTATCTATTTCACTTGCTTTAGCAATGTAAACATGTGTTTCCCATGCCAATGAAGCCCCTTAAATTGAATTGAAAGTAAGAGAGAAAGAGAGAGAGAGATGCTCCAGGGATAGTAGTAGCAGGAATCACTGTATTTTGACTGTATTGTTTTCTTGTTTTCTTTGTTCATATATTCATTTCCCTCTTGTGACGGGCAGACTGGTTTGCTGTTGTACCACTAGGGGGACTCATGTCTTATGGACGTTCATTTAAGCGGAAGGCTGGCTTTGCTTTGGATCACCTCTCCTGTGATAACAGAGGTGCTGTACACAGCATAGCTTAGACCTGCCTTTAGTCCTTCAGTTACAGCTGTAGAGATCCTACAGGATAGAGACGGAGCATAGACCTGCCTTTGGTCCTTCAGTTACAGCTGTAGAGATCCTACAGGATAGAGACGGAGCATAGACCTGCCTTCGGTCCTTCAGTTACAGCTGTAGAGATCCTACAGGATAGAGACGGAGCATAGACCTGCCTTCGGTCCTTCAGTTACAGCTGTAGAGATCCTACAGGATAGAGGCGGAGCATAGACCTGCCTTCGGTCCTTCAGTTACAGCTGTAGAGATCCTACAGGATAGAGACGGAGCATAGACCTGCCTTCGGTCCTTCAGTTACAGCTGGAGAGATCCTACAGGATAGAGACGGCGCATAGACCTGCCTTCGGTCCTTCAGTTACAGCTGGAGAGATCCTACAGGATAGAGACGGAGCATAGACCTGCCTTCGGTCCTTCAGTTACAGCTGGAGAGATCCTACAGGATAGAGACGGAGCATAGACCTGCCTTCGGTCCTTCAGTTACAGCTGTAGAGATCCTACAGGATAGAGACGGAGCATAGACCTGCCTTTGGTCCTTCAGTTACAGCTGTAGAGATCCTACAGGATAAAGACGGAGCATAGACCTGCCTTTAGTCCTTCAGTTTAGTTACTGGAATCACAGCCCTAGTTACTGGAATCACAGGCCTAGTTACTGGAATCACAGCCCGAGTTACTGGAATCACAGCCCTAGTTACTGGAATCATAGCCCTAGTTACTGGAATCACAGCCCTAGTTACTGGAATCACAGCCCGAGTTACTGGAATCACAGCCCGAGTTACTGGAATCATAGCCCTAGTTACTGGAATCACAGCCCTACTTACTGGAATCACAGCCCTAGTTACTGGAATCATAGCCCTAGTTACTGGAATCACAGCCCTAGCTACTGGAATCACAGGCCTAGTTACTGGAATCATAGCCCTAGTTACTGGAATCACAGCCCTAGTTACTGGAATCACAGCCATAGTTACAGGAATCACAGCCCTAGTTACTGGAATTACAGCCTTAGTTACTGGAATCACAGCCCGAGTTACAGGAATCACAGCCCTAGTTACAGGAATCACAGGCCTAGTTACAGGAATCACAGGCCTAGTTACTGGAATCACAGCCCTAGTTACTGGAATCACAGCCCTAGATACTGGAATCACAGCCCTAGCTACTGGAATCACAGCCCGAGTTACAGGAATCACAGGCCTAGTTACTGGAATCACAGGCCTAGTTACTGGAATCACAGCCCTAGTTACTGGAATCACAGCCCTAGTTACTGGAATCACAGCCCTAGTTACAGGAATCACAACCCTAGTTACTGGAATCACAGCCCTAGTTACTGGAATCACTGCCCTAGTTACTGGAATTACAGCCTTAGTTACTGGGATCACAGCCCTAGTTACTGGAATCACAGCCCTAGTTACTGGAATCACTGCCCTAGTTACTGGAATTACAGCCTTAGTTACTGGGATCACAGCCCTAGTTACTGGAATCACAGCCCGAGTTACAGGAATCACAGGCCTAGTTACTGGAATCGCAGCCCTAGCTACTGGAATCACAGGCCTAGTTACTGGAATCACAGCCCTAGTTACTGGAATCACAGCCCTAGTTACTGGAATTACAGCCCTAGTTACAGGAATCACAGGCCTAGTTACTGGAATCACAGGCCTAGTTACTGGAATCACAGCCCTAGTTACTGGAATCACAGCCCTAGTTACTGGAATCACAGCCCTAGTTACTGGAATCACAGCCCTAGTTACAGGAATCACAGACCTAGTTACTGGAATCACAGCCCTAGTTACTGGAATCACAGCCCTAGTTACTGGAATTACAGCCCTAGTTACTGGAATCACAGCCCTAGTTACTGGAATCACCGCCATAGTTACTGGAATCACAGCCCTAGTTACTGGAACTCCAAGTGTTATTATATTTGCATATGATCAAGAAGAAAACTTATTGTATCTTTTGATAATATCAATCCAAGAGACTCCCACACCAGAGGGTTGAATTAAGGACTTGGCTCCAGATATGGACACACTTTTGTACCCTTTTCATTGTTTTTCATGGTCCTTTTCAGCACTGTCCCAGGAACTGTAGTGGATGTGTAGTCAGGCCAGCTCAAAACAGCTTGGTTTGGCTTGGCTTGGGGATTCATATGGGTCTCTTTCCTGCGTGTTAGGCCTACAGCGCGTCAGATGAGGACATATTGAAGGAAGAGTCCCTAGCGACCAGGAGAGGAGACAGGTCAATATTGTCTCTGTTTGATGGGACATGCAATAGTCACTATCTTGACAGATTCATTGATTCCTACAGCAAGCAATGGTGGTATGCCTGTGGGTGGATGGGATATGGGGAGCAGTTTTCCAATGAACATGGAGAGATTTGATGTGTTTATTCATGTGCGTGTGCATGCATGTGTGTTTGCGTGTGTGTTTGTTTGTGTGCGTTAGTGTGTGTGCCAATGTGCGTGTCTGGTTGGGTTGGGAGACAGCAGGTACCATCTTGACCTTCAGCAGGTCTCCTCCACCTCTGGTTTGACCATCCACACTCCCAACTCCTGCTAGTCACCCCTGCCTGCAGCTCATCAATCCTGTGTCATCGTTACCACACTCCTGGCCATTGACATAATAACCATGACGTGAAGACGTGAAAATGATGAATGGGCTTTTCTGGTCAGGAAGCAGTGGTTGAGGTCAGAGACACTCCACACTCTTTCATCTCCATATCCATGTTTCACTTTCTTCCCTCTGCCATGGTTCTCTCCTTTTTTCTCTCACTCTTTTTCTCTCTCTCCCTCCCTCTCCCTCTCCATGTCGCTCTCTGTCCCTCTATCTCTCTCCATGTCTCTCTCTCTCTCCCTCTCCATGTCTCTCTCTCTCCCTCTCTCTCCCTCTCATTTACATTTACATTTAAGTCATTTAGCAGACGCTCTTATCCAGAGCGACTTACAAATTGGTGCATTCACCTTATGATATCCAGTGGAACAACCACTTTACAATAGTGCATCTAAATCTTTTAAGGGGGGGGGGGGGGTTAGAAGGATTACTTTATCCTATCCTAGGTATTCCTTAAAGAGGTGGGGTTTCAGGTGTCTCCGGAAGGTGGTGATTGACTCCGCTGTCCTGGCGTCGTGAGGGAGCTTGTTCCACCATTGGGGTGCCAGAGCAGCGAACAGTTTTGACTGGGCTGAGCGGGAACTGTGCTTCCTCAGAGGTAGGGGGGCCAGCAGGCCAGAGGTGGATGAACGCAGTGCCCTTGTTTGGGTGTAGGGCCTGATCAGAGCCTGAAGGTATGGAGGTGCCGTTCCCTTCACAGCTCCGTAGGCAATCACCATGGTCTTGTAGCGGATGCGAGCTTCAACTGGAAGCCAGTGGAGAGAGCGGAGGAGCGGGGTGACGTGAGAGAACTTGGGAAGGTTGAACACCAGACGGGCTGCGGCGTTCTGGATGAGTTGTAGGGGTTTAATGGCACAGGCAGGGAGTCCAGCCAACAGCGAGTTGCAGTAATCCAGACGGGAGATGACAAGTGCCTGGATTAGGACCTGCGCCGCTTCCTGTGTGAGGCAGGGTCATACTCTGCGAATATTGTAGAGCATGAACCTACAGGATCGGGTCACCGCCTTGATGTTAGTGGAGAACGACAGGGTGTTGTCCAGGATCACGCCAAGGTTCTTAGCACTCTGGGAGGAGGACACAAGGGAGTTGTCAACCGTGATGGCGAGATCATGGAACGGGCAGTCCTTCCCCGGGAGGAAGAGCAGCTCCGTCTTGCCGAGGTTCAGCTTGAGCTGGTGATCCGTCATCCACACTGATATGTCTGACAGACATGCAGAGATGCGATTCGCCGCCTGGTTATCAGAAGGGGGAAAGGAGAAGATTAATTGTGTGTCGTCTGCATAGTAATGATAGGAGAGACCATGTGAGGATATGACAGAGCCAAGTGACTTGGTGTATAGTGAGAATAGGAGAGGGCCTAGAACAGAGCCCTGGGGGACACCAGTGGTGAGAGCGCATGGTGCGGAGACAGATTCTCGCCACGCCACCTGGTAGGAGCGACCTGTCAGGTAGGACGCAATCCAAGCGTGGGCCACGCCGGAGATGCCCAACTCGGAGAGGGTGGAGAGGAGGATCTGATGGTTCACAGTATCAAAGGCAGCAGATAGGTCTAGAAGGATGAGAGCAGAGGAGAGAGAGTTAGCTTTAGCAGTGCGGAGAGCCTCCGTGACACAGAGAAGAGCAGTCTCAGTTGAATGCCCAGTCTTGAAACCTGACTGATTAGGATCAAGAAGGTCATTCTGAGAGAGATAGCAGGAGAGCTGGCCAAGGACGGCACGTTCAAGAGTTTTGGACAGAAAAGAAAGAAGGGATACTGGTCTGTAGTTGTTGACATCGGAGGGATCGAGTGTAGGTTTTTTCAGAAGGGGTGCAACTCTCGCTCTCTTGAAGACGGAAGGGACGTAGCCAGCGGTCAAGGATGAGTTGATGAGCGAGGTGAGGAAGGGGAGAAGGTCTCCGGAAATGGTCTGGAGAAGAGAGGAGGGGATAGGGTCAAGTGGGCAGGTTGTTGGGCGGCCGTCCGTCACAAGACGCGAGATTTCATCTGGAGAGAGAGGGGAGAAACAGGTCAAAGCACAGGGTAGGGCAGTGTGAGCAGGACCAGCGGTGTCGTTTGACTTAGCAAACGAGGATCGGATATCGTCAACCTTCTTTTCAAAATGGTTGACGAAGTCATCCGCAGAGAGGGAGGAGGGGGGGGGGGGGGAGGGGGAGGAGGATTCAGGAGGGAGGAGAAGGTAGCAAAGAGCTTCCTAGGGTTAGAGGCAGATGCTTGGAATTTAGAGTGGTAGAAAGTGGCTTTAGCAGCAGAGACAGAAGAGGAGAATGTAGAGAGGAGGGAGTGAAAGGATGCCAGGTCCGCAGGGAGGCGAGTTTTCCTCCATTTCCGCTCGGCTGCCCGGAGCCCTGTTCTGTGAGCTCGTAGTGAGTCGTCGAGCCACGGAGCTGGAGGGGAGGACCGAGCCGGCCTGGAGGATAGGGGACAGAGAAAATCAAAGGATGCAGAAAGGGAGGAGAGGAGGGTTGAGGAGGCAGAATCAGGAGATAGGTTGGAGAAGGTTTGAGCAGAGGGAAGAGATGATAGGATGGAAGAGGAGAGAGTAGCGGGAGAGAGAGAGCGAAGGTTGGGACGGCGCAATACCATCCGAGTAGGGGCAGAGTGAGAAGTGTTGGATGAGAGCAAGAGGGAAAAGGATACAAGGTAGTGGTCGGAGATTTGGAGGGGAGTTGCAATGAGATTAGTGGAAGAACAGCATCTAGTAAAGATGAGGTCAAGCGTATTGCCTGCCTTGTGAGTAGGGGGGGAAGGTGAGAGGGTGAGGTCAAAAGAGGAGAGGAGTGGAAAGAAGGAGGCAGAGAGGAATGAGTCAAAGGTAGACGTGGGGAGGTTAAAGTCACCCAGAACTGTGAGAGGTGAGCCATCCTCAGGAAAGGAACTTATCAAGGCGTCAAGCTCATTGATGAACTCTCCAAGGGAACCTGGAGGGCGATAAATGATAAGGATGTTAAGCTTGAAAGGGCTGGTAACTGTGACAGCATGGAATTCAAATGAGGAGATAGACAGATGGGTCAGGGGAGAAAGAGAGAATGTCCACTTGGGAGAGATGAGGATTCCAGTGCCACCACCCCGCTGGCTCGATGCTCTAGGGGTATGCGAGAACACGTGGGCAGACAAAGAGAGAGCAGTAGGAGTAGCAGTGCTATCTGTGGTAATCCATGTTTCCGTCAGCGCCAGGAAGTCTAGGGACTGGAGGGTAGCATAGGCTGAGATGAACTCAGCCTTGTTGGCTGCAGACCGGCAGTTCCAGAGGCTGCCGGAGACCTGGAACTCCACGTGGGTCGTGCGCGCTGGGACCACCAGGTTAGAGTGGCAGCGGCCACGCGGTGTGAAGCGTTTGTATGGCCTGTCGCGAGAGGAGAGAACAGGGATAGACAGACACATAGTTGACAAGCTACAGAAGTGTTGTTTCTTGTATTCTTGTCTCTTGTGTCTTTAAAGAACTGTTTCACTTTGATATCCTTTTTCTTCTGTCCTGATTTTCTCTTTCTTTTATTCTGTTAACTAGATATTCTTTGTTGTTCTTCGTTAGCTAGCTAGCTTCTTCCAAAAGAGTCCCTAGCAACTGCTTAGCAACTGGTAAACAATTCAGCTAGCTAAGATAACTACAATTTTATGAAAAATAGTTATTTTTCAAAAGCCTATCTTCTTTGTTTGTTGCTTGTTTTTTCTCCTATTCAGTCTTGCAGTTTTCTTTTGCTTTTTTCCGATGTACTTCACTCTAAAAACCATGTAAATTTCAATATTTGTAGGAGCTCATTTTTAAGCTGCTGCTGCTCAAATTGGAGTTCCGGAATATTCTCTCCATGTCTCTCTCTCTCTCTCTCTCTCTCTCTCTCTCTCTCTCTCTCTCACACAAGCACCTCACCTCACAAGCAAAAAAATATAATCTTCCACCCCCGAAAAGTTATCCAAATAATATGGTTCGACAAGTCTTTCCATTTTCTCAAATTGCAGCTTATTTGATTCTATAGTTAGAACGCAGTATGTATCATATCCCCCTCCATGATTCTATAGTTAGAATGCAGTATGCATCATATCCCCCTCCATGATTCTATAGTTAGAATGCAGTATGCATCATATCCCCCTCCATGATTCTATAGTTAGAATGCAGTATGCATCATATCCCCCTCCATGATTCTATAGTTAGAATGCAGTATGCATCATATCCCCCTCCCCTCCATGATTCTAAAGTTCGAATGCAGTATGCATCATATCCCCCTCCACTCCATGATGCTATAATTAGAATGCAGTATGCTTCATATCCCCTTCCCCTCCAGGATTCTAAAGTTCGAATGCAGTATGCTTCATATCCCCCTCACCTCCATGATTCTATAGTTAGAATGCAGTATGCTTCATATCCCCCTCCCCTCCATTATTCTATAGTTAGAATGCAGTATGCTTCATATCCCCCTCCAGGATTCTAAAGTTAGAATGCAGTATGCTTCATATCCCCCTCCCCCCCATGATTATATAGTTAGAATGCAGTATGAATCATATCCCCCTCCAGGATTCTAAAGTTTGAATGCAGTATGCTTCATATCCCCCTCCCCCCCATGATTATATAGTTAGAATGCAGTATGAATCATATCCCCCTCCAGGATTCTAAAGTTTGAATGCAGTATGCTTCATATCCCCCTCCCCTCCATGATTATATAGTTAGAATGCGGTATGAATCATATCCCCCTCCCCTCCATGATTATATAGTTAGAATGCAGTATGCATCATATCCCCCTCCCCTCCATGATTATGTAGTTAGAATGCAGTATGCTCATATCCCCGTCCCCTCCATTATTCTATAGTTAGAATGCCGTATGCTTCATATCCCCCTCCAGGATTCTAAAGTTCGAATGCAGTATGCTTCATGTCCCCCTACCCTCGATGATTCTACAGTTAGAATGCAGTATGCATCATATCCCCCTCCCCTCCATGACTCTATAGTTAAAATGCAGTATGCATCATATCCCCCTCCAGGATTCTATAGTTAAAATGCAGTATGCATCATATTCCACTCCCCTCCATGAATACATTGTTAAAATGCAGTATGCTTCATATCCCCCTCCCCTCCATGATTCTATAATTAGAATGCAGTATGCTTCATATCCCCCTCCCCTCCATGATGCTATAATTAGAATGCAGTATGAATCATATCCCCCTCCCCTCCATGATGCTATAATTAGAATGCAGTATGCCTCATATCCCCTCCATGATGCTATAATTAGAATGCAGTGTGCCTCATATCCCCCTCCCCTCCATGATGCTATAATTAGAATGCAGTATGCCTCATATCCCCCTCCATGATGCTATAATTAGAATGCAGTATGCATCATATCCCCCTCCATGATTCTATAATTAGAATGCAGTATGCATCATATCCCCCTCCATGATTCTATAATTAGAATGCAGTATAAATCATATCCCCCTCCCCACCATGATTATATAGTTAGAATGCAGTATGAATCATATCCCCCTCCATGATTCTAGAATTAGAATGCAGTATGCCTCATATCCCCCTCCCCTCCATGATTCTATAATTAGAATGCAGTATGCATCATATCCCCCTCCATGATTCTATAATTAGAATGCAGTATGCCTCATATCCCCCAACCCTCCATGATTCTATAATTAGAATGCAGTATGCCTCATATCCCCCTCCCCTCCATGATTCTATAATTAGAATGCAGTATGCCTCATATCCCCCCATAGTCTAACCCTAACAACACCACAGTGTAACCCTAACAACACCACAGTCTAACCCTAACAACACCACAGTCTAACCCTAACAACATCACAGAGTCAAACCCTAACAACACCACAGTCTAACCCTAACAACACCACAGTGTAACCCTAACAACACCACAGTGTAACCCTAACAACACCACAGTCTAACCCTAACAACACCACAGTGTAACCCTAACAACACCACAGTGTAACCCTAACAACACCACAGTGTAACCCTAACAACACCACAGTCTAACCCTAACAACACCACAGTGTAACCCTAACAACACCACAGTGTAACCCTAACAACACCACAGTGTAACCCTAACAACACCACAGTCTAACCCTAACAACACCACAGTGTAACCCTAACAACACCACAGTGTAACCCTAACAACCCTCACAGTCTTTTCAAATAGAACATTGTATTGAATGTACGGAACATTTATTCTTCACAATACCCATCTACAAGAAGTTGGTCTTGAACAAAGCCTGTCACATATATTGTCCTCTTAAAACCTCTTTAAAAACTGGCACACGTTCACTGCATGTCCAGGAGCATGAACATAGTATGTACAGTATATCAATTGGCCTCAACTCTCAAGATCATTGTCAAATGTAGGGCCTTTCCCCCCCGGTCCGGTCGAGAAATAGGACAACATAGCAGAGTGGAGGGGACAATTGTCTCCATATCAGACTTGTTTGGTCCATGTCCATGTCCTCACATCACCAACACCAACCATGAGTTACAGTGATCCGAGGGACCTTTTGTCCACCAGTCATTGTTGTGGCCTGCCTACCCATCGCATACCCATTCTATGGCGGACAATGCTGTCCATTGAGCTTATATGAATTGCTGCACTTTATTGGTTGTTGATCTGAATGGGAGTCTTACACTGTTCCAGGAGATGTTGCATTTTTTTAATGTTAATGGACAAAATGCTCGATCTGGATTTGCTATGTGATGTTGACAGGTTGGGGTTTCTACTGAAGTCAAAGTCCAACGTCCCAAGTAAGTAGGACAGATAATAATGCTGTGTCGTCATCAGCTATTTAAACTTCTGTGTTGTCGTTTTATGCGTGTTAGAGTGGCTGGGAACATGAAATATTCTCACTAGCATATATTTTCTTCCAAAATAATTGTCATCCATCCTCTACTTTTTAAGTCACCAGTTGCCACTGGCTACATGCTAATGTTTGACAATACGCGGGCTCCCGATTGGCGCAGCAGTCTAAGGCACTGCATCTCAGTGCTAGAGGTGTCATTACAGACCCTGGTTCAATTCCAGTCTGTACCTCAATCAGCTGTGATTGGGAGTCCCATAGGGTGGCGCACAATTGGCTCAGCGTCGTCCGGGTAGGCTGTCATTGTAAGTAAGAATTTGTTCTTAACTGACTTGCCTAGTTAAATAAAGTTTTTTTTTTAAAAGGAAATACTGTAAATGTTAAAAGTCTGTCACTCTCAAATTACTCTTAAGAAATGTTGCTTTAAAAAGTGTGATAGTTAAAGAGATGTTCCTAGTTAAATATTGAGTGTCTCACTTGTTTTGAAGCTTTTGTATAGCAGTTTAGGGTGTATTACTTACAACATGTTTTGGAGTTGCACCAGCTCTAAGAAATCAGCTATGTCCTCCACCAGAATGTTCCTTCATGAGCCCCTACTCCAGTATAGCTGTAATGAACTAGTCCCTTGTCTGTATGTGCCCCTGGGGCAGGGCAGCAGTGGTAGACAGTTAGGAGATTTAAGATCCTTTGTTAGCGGAGACAACTTCTTCTTCGGCTCCACAGCAACAAGATCACTGGGATCAACATGTCAATAAGATATCTTTACCATAGAAACGTGGGAAGAATACAGAGAAACAAATGACTTGAATTACATCATGGTCAGGCTGTAACCTACTGTTTACCCTTAAGAGTCTATTGGTTCAATCTAAGTAACAGTACAAAAATCCCCATCAAAATCTGTCAGTTTAAGCTGTTGGCCTTCCGCATCTGCGGTGGAAGGTGGCACGATCTATTGTGACCACTCTATGGAAAGGGGAGACTGTAACGAACACAACAGTGGTCTCCGTTTTGCTCAATGACCCCCACAACTTTTACGGGACTTATCTGAATTTGGTTAACGCTGATGTGCCAACTTCTGTCTTTAGCGTCCGAACCATTTGAGATACAAACTAATATCACCCCACTATGGAAAGACGAAACATTATTTTTAAACAAATCAAAACAGAATTAAAAAAGAAGAAGAAAGCTGGACTACAAAAAATTAGTTGACCTATAGAAATGTCATTGGACACTATTAAATATGCAAATCATTGTAGTGGTCTGTGTTTAGCTGGTGCAGAGGAGTCAGGCGCAGGACAGCAGAGATGAGTAACACAAGTAACTTTACTCAAATATTCCAATAACATGTCGTAATACCGAGCCCACAATAACGGACCGAACATACATAGAACAATCACGCACAAAAACCATAGGGAAAACAGAGGGTTAAATAATGAACATGTAATTGGGGAATTGAAACCAGGTGTGTAAAACAAAGACAAAACAAATGGAAAATGAAAAGTGGATCGGCGATGGCTAGAAGGCTGGTGAAGTCTTCGGCGGAAGTCGTGACAATCATGTTAAGTAACCTAATAATGAACCCGTGGACTGATGTGAAAACAGATTTGTATTTATCTGAATTGATCTATTATGTTTCCAAAACGTGAAAAAAAAAATGTATAAACATTATTTTCAACAAAAACTAAAAAAGGAAAGAGGAGACTCATGAACACGACGATGTTCTCTGTTTTTTCCACAAGTGTCACAGGACTCGTCTGAAGGTAACCCATACAAACAAATGGAGGTAGTATTGTGCCCCAAAAAATATAGGGTTAAATATGTGTAAAAAATATATATAGATATAGGACACACACTTCAAAACCTTATTCCTTATGATACATTTTTTTACTGTCTTTTTTTACATTTACGAATGCCTTTCTCTGGGCTATAGTAAAAAAGGCCAATCATTTGAAAATATTTTTTTGCGATAAGTAAGGTGTCCTAAAATTTAAAATCAAATAGTTAAATGATCCATGGTATGACCATCTTAAAACAATTCCATATGTCAGCGTAGTAGAGATGGAGGATTGCACCCACACTATGTTAGTTTTCCAGTGTTGACCTGGCTAGGTTCTAGGTAACATTGCGCTTTGAAATTAACCTTCTGTTGCAAGGGTTTAACATTAGTCTAGAATCAGGTTCATAAACATTAAAGCCAGGTTGACTACATCAACCATGATCCTTTGAAAACTAAGCAAATGTAAACCAACACTGCATAGCCTCAAAACTTGGTTAAAACTATCATTTTTAAATCATGGATGGTCAGTCCTTGCACCCATAGGTCCCTCTATGAATTTGATAGTGATGACATTTTCCAGCTCCATCCCTCAGCTTTCTAACGAAACAGTGGTGGGGAGGATGTTTTGTTATTGTTTCAACTGCTGATTTCCCCTTTAATCTGGCACTTTGCCATATGTGGCATGCGTGAAAATATATCTCTGCACAGAGATTTAAAAAACATCAGTGTGAATATTAAAGATGCAATATGCAGCATAGTTTGTGAGGTGATGCATGGATTCTTTGCTCTTTCCACCACTGGATTCAGAACAGGCAGTGTAGATATACTGGTACAGGCCTAGATATGTGAATGGAGGTTTTAGATGGAGGCTGTTTCTGTTGCTACTACTAGTCTACTGAAGCATCCCGCCAATGATCTGGTGTTGTTAAAGTTTTATCTTTGGCAGGACACCGCTGGCTTGTCAGGTTGTGGAGAGGGAAAACGATATGGTGCATTTAAAGATCAATAAAAATGCTCCTCCATCTTTGGGAGCCGTATTAGCTCAGACGTTGAAATACGACTCATCACTTTTATGTCTGAAACACAATTGGCCATTGGGATATGAAATGAATCTGACAGAGGGGCCCATCTGCTGCAGAGGCCTGTTGGCCATTGTGAACACTGATTCTATCTTTGCGAGGGACATTTTTAATTGGGCACTTCATGCGAACAGCATATACGTGTCACATAAACATACCTGTTGGTATGACTTTTATGCTGGATCTGGTGTGGGGAGATCCTTACTAATTAGAGACCTTAACTCATCAATCAAGTACAAGGGAGGAGCGAAAACCCACAGCCACTCTGCCCTCCGTGGAATGAGTTCGACACCTGTACTTACACATTCAATCAATATTTCTTTTTAATTGGATTTAGCTGCAAAACTACAACAATTCAGGGATTGGCAAATGTTTTTTGGTTGTTTTTGGAACTCAGTCAGGGTCTCAATTTACTGTTGCAAGTTAGAATAGTTGCTGCAATTTCGAAATTTGGTTGTGCATCAGCAGTTTGTTATGTCAGTCAATTAGTCTAGCGGTCAGCTATCTGAACATTGTAATCATGGTGTAATTACCGGCCGGGGGCCCCCTTGAATTTGTTAGTCTGTCTCACTCAGATATCATATTAAAAACTGCAAACATTTCTCTCCACACTATGGCAAAATGTGTAGAATTGCAGGAAAATAGCTGCAAAACTGAATTCACATTTTCCTTTGACTTTAAGTATTATTCTCCCTGTGGTCTTTTGAGCTCCAATGAGAGGGGAAGTGTTCTGTTTGAGGACTGGGCTAGGCCAGTGGGCTTGCTATGCTGAGAATGTGTCTCCTCATTGATCAGTCATCACAGACCAGTCTATCAGTCAGCAGCTTCTTTGTACTGCACTGGCCGGCTGGGCTAGATATCTATGTAATGAGGGCTGGAAGTTGGGAATGCTCCAGGCTGTTGCACCACCATGTTAATAATATATTTATATACTTTATATATTATTTATTTCATTATATCATTAATTCACAAACACCTTATTTGGATAGTCCCAAGTAGATGTTTTGTAGATGTTCACTAGCTGTCAACAACACTTCAACAAACTATCCACTAACCCTAACCCTAGCCTTAACCCTTAACCCTTAACCTAGCCCTTATTCTAAACCTAACCCTAGCCTTAACCCTTAACCTAGCCCTTAGTCTAAACCTAACCCTAGCCTTAACCCTTAACCCTTAACCTAGCCCTTATTCTAAACCTAACCCTAGCCTTAACCCTTAACCTAGCCCTTATTCTAAACCTAACCCTAGCCTTAACCCTTAACCTTTAACCTAGCCCTTATTCTAAACCTAACCCTAGCCTTAACCCTTAACCTAGCCCTTAGTCTAAACCTAACCCTAGCCTTAACCTTTAACCTAGCCCTTAGTCTAAACCTAACCCTAGCCTTAACCATTAACCTAGCCCTTATTTTAAACCTAACCCTAGCCTTAACCCTTAACCTAGCCCTTATTTTAAATCTAACCCTAGCCTTAACCCTTAACCTAGCCCTTATTCTCAACCTAACCCTAGCCTTAACCCTTAACCTAGCCCTTATTCTCAACCTAACCCTAGCCTTAACCCTTAACCTAGCCCTTATTCTAAACCTAACCCTAGCCTTAACCCTTAACCTAGCCCTTATTCTAAACCTAACCCTAACCTTAGCAAGCAGTTGCTGATCAACAGATAGTTTGTTGATAGTATGACCATCTGTAGATCATCTATATGGGACTATCCAAATAGAGTGTGACCTTTATTTCTGGTCGTATGTGACTCTTTTGGACACTCAGTTTTGTCTGACTGGGAGATTTCAAAATCAAATCAAATGTTATTTGTCACATGCCCCACTACCCTTTTCAGGTATACCAACAGCTGATATAAAGAAGCAAGCCTGGTCAAATAGTGGGGCTTTGGTCTGTGTAGGAAAGGAAGATACTGCATGTTTACTTGACTAGTGTGTCGTTATGCCTGTGCCCTGTGTTGTGTTGCGACTGCTGACTCAAGTGGATCCATCTTACGCTATTGGTTGGCATCTGGTTGCATGTCGGCCTATAGTCACCTCAAAATTATTGTTGCCATTTTCGACACAAGATATTTATTAAGATGTAACAATATTCCTGTTGTTCTTCAGGTTTGCTTTTTCTGCCCATCCTGTCTTCTATCCCATTGGCATTGCAACACACCTTGTCTCAATTGTTTTTAGGTCATAATTCAGTCTCTCAGTTGGCGATCCATTTGTATGCGTGGCGTCCTTTGGCAGACTGTTACTGGCTTGACGCAATCAAGCCCCACTGAACAACAATCCCTCTTTAAAACGAGAAAAAAACTAAAAAGGTTACTTTTGAGATATTAATATGTTAAACGTTGAATAAATGAATGTGAAAAATTGTATTTCAGAAAGTAGTGTGTTAGAGCACACTATAAGGAGGATAATGAACCAATATGTTGTCTGTATCATGTACAGTTCACGGATCATAAGGTCTGACAGGAAGCATGTATAGGTCTAAAAAGAGCCTAAAATGGCCACTTGGCGTCTTTTGGCAGACTGTTACATGGCTTGACACAATCAAGCCCCACTGAATAACAATCCCTCTTTAAAACGAGATTACCAGCAGTAAACATATTTTCCACTTGCTTATGAACAGAAATCATGTGATTTAATTTCACTATCAAATTGACGTAAGAGAAATCACAAACTATCTGAAAACTCCAAACCCGCTCACAATTGAATCCATTTAGGTTGGTCCTGCAGCACCAGTGTGGAGAAGTGGATAAAGGCCGGGGTTGTGTGAAATGAAATGAATGCGAGGCTATGTGAAAGGAGGAAGCCCAAAGGGGCTCCATGCAGCAATGGAGAGAGGCTTCTGTAGCAGAGATACTGGGTCTGTGTTAGTTAGCTCTGATCTGCATTATCTTCTGTGCCCAGTTTAGCCCATGTGATGTTTGTGCAGGGCCCCTGGAAACCTGCTGCAGCTGCACGGGGGTGAGAAATTGATCGCCTCACAAACTCCCTTTCTTCTCTCAAACAAGAGCTTTTAGTGACAACAGCCATCAGTCACATGACCACTGACCCCCCTATCACACCCCCCCCCCCCCCCACCCCCATCACCCACCCCAACATCCATCTCCCAGAATGCACCCCTCTCAACCCCACCAACCACTGCAGATGTTTGGAACAGAACATGGGGAACAAGTTTAACGATAGAGCCTCAACAGGCCCTGTGTGTCTTAAACCAATAACAGCTGTATCAGACAGCTGTGATTCAAATACATGGTAAAGGAATACTATGCCTTAAGACTCAGCACACTTTGTGGCCAAGAGTTTATGTTCCTAATACATCTTTGATACTGAAAACAAAAATAAATGAATGTACGTAAGCACACTTAGTTTTCAGTTGTGCACATGGGCGCTGGATCCCACTTCTGACACCATGTGGGGTTGCAACAATGGCTGAATAAAACAACGCACTTACAGTCCTAGAGTAGTCACAGACTGAACTATAGTAGTCACAGACTGAACTATAGTAGTCACAGACTGAACTATAGTAGTCACAGGCAGAGCTATAGTAGTCACAGACTGAACTATAGTAGTCACAGACTGAACTATAGTAGTCACAGACTGAACTATAGTAGTCACAGGCAGAGCTATAGTAGTCACAGACTGAACTATAGTAGTCCCAGACTGAACTATAGTAGTCACAGACTGAACTATAGTAGTCACAGGCAGAGCTATAGTAGTCACAGACTGAACTATAGTAGACACAGACTGAACTATAGTAGTCACAGACTGAACTATAGTAGTCACAGACTGAACTATAGTAGTCACAGACTGAACTATAGTAGTCACAGACTGAACTATAGTAGTCACAGGCAGAGCTATAGTAGTCACATACTGAACTATAGTAGTCACAGACTGAACTATAGTAGTCACAGACTGAACTATAGTAGTCACAGACTGAACTATAGTAGTCACAGACTGAACTATATAATTCACAGATTGAACTATAGTAGTCTCAGACTGAACTATGGTAGTTAATGACTGAACTATGGTAGTCTCAGACTGAACTATAGTAGTCACAGGCAGAGCTATGGTAGTCACACACTGAACTATAGTAGTCACAGACTGAACTATAGTAGTCACAGACTGAACTATAGTAGTCCCAGACTGAACTATAGTAGTCACAGACTGAACGATAGTAGTCACAGACTGAACGGTAGTAGTCACAGACTGAACTATAGTAGTCACAGACTGAACTATAGTAGTCCCAGACTGAACTATAGTAGTCACAGACTGAACTATATAATTCACAGACTGAACTATCGTAGTCCCAGACTGAACTATAGTAGTCACAGACTGAACTATATCATTCACAGACTAAACTATATAATTCACAGACTGAACTAAAGTAGTCACAGACTGAACTATATAATTCACAGACTGAACTATAGTAGTCACAGACTGAACTATATAATTCACAGACTGAACTATAGTAGTCACAAACTGAACTATATAATTCACAGACTAAACTATATAATTCACAGACTGAACTATATAATTCACAGACTGAACTATAGTAGTCACAGACTGAACTATGGTAGTCTCAGAATGAACTATGGTACTCTCAGACTGAACTATAGAAGTCACAGACTGAACTATATAATTCACAGACTGAACTATAGTAGTCTCAGACTGAACTATAGTAGTCACAGACTGAACTATAGTAGTCAAAGACTGAACTATGGTAGTCACAGACTGAACTATAGTAGTCACAGACTGAACTATAGTAGTCACAGACTGAACTATATAATTCACAGACTGAACTATAGTAGTCTCAGACTGAACTATGGTAGTTACAGACTGAACTATAGTAGTCTCAGACTGAACTAGAGTAGTCACAGACTGAACTATGGTAGTCTCAGACTGAAACATAGTAGTCACAGACTGAACTATAGTAGTCTCAGACTGAACTATATAATTCACAGACTGAACTATAGTAGTCTCAGACTGAATTATATAATTCATAGACTGAGCTATGGTAGTCACAGACTAAACTATGGTAGTCACAGACTAAGCTATGGTAGTCATAGACTAAGCTATGGTAGTCACAGACTGAGCTATGGTAGTCACAGACTGAACTATGGTAGTCACAGACTGAACTATAGTAGTCAGAGACTGAACTATAGTAGTCACAAACTGAGCTATGGTAGTCACAGACTGAAATATAGTACTCACAGACATAACTATGGTAGTCACAGAATGAGCTATGGTAGTCACAGACTGAACTATGGTAGTCAGAAACTTAGCTATAGTATTCACAAACTGAACTATGGTACTCACAGACATAACTATAGTAGTCACAGACTGAACTACAGTAGTGTCAGACTGAACCATAGCAGTCAAAGACTGAACTACAGTAGTCACAGACTGAACTACAGTAGTCACAGACTGAACTATATAATTCACAGACTAAATTATTGTAGTCACAGACTGAACTATGGTAGCCTCAGACTGAAGTATGGTAGTCACAGACTGAACTATAGTAGTCACAGACAGAACTATATAATTCACACACTGAATTATAGTAGTAACAGACTGAACTATAGTAGTCATAGACTGAACTATATAATTCACAGACTGAACTATAGTAGTCACAGACTGAACTATAGTAGTCACAGGCAGAGCTATAGTAGTCACAGACTGAACTATAGTAGTCACAGACTGAACTATAGTAGTCACAGACTGAACTATAGTAGTCACAGACTGAACTATAGTAGTCACAGACTGAACGGTAGTAGTCACAGACTGAACTATAGTAGTCACAGACTGAACTATAGTAGTCCCAGACTGAACTATAGTAGTCACAGACTGAACTATATAATTCACAGACTGAACTATAGTAGTCCCAGACTGAACTATAGTAGTCACAGACTGAACTATATAATTCACAGACTAAACTATATAATTCACAGACTGAACTAAAGAAGTCACAGACTGAACTATATAATTCACAGACTGAACTATAGTAGTCACAGACAGAACTATATAAATCACAGACTGAACAATAGTAGTCACAGACTGAACTATATAATTCACAGACTAAACTATATAATTCACAGACTGAACTATATAATTCACAGACTGAACTATAGTAGTCACAGACTGAACTATGGTAGTCTCAGACTGAACTATGGTACTCTCAGACTGAACTATAGAAGTCACAGACTGAACTATATAATTCACAGACTGAACTATGGTAGTCTCAGACTGAAACATAGTAGCCACAGACTGAACTATAGTAGTCACAGACTGAACTATATAATTCACAGACTGAATTATTGTAGTCACAGACTGAACTATGGTAGCCTCAGACTGAAGTATGGTAGTCACAGACTGAACTATAGTAGTCACAGACAGAACTATATAATTCACACACTGAATTATAGTAGTAACAGACTGAACGATAGTAGTCATAGACTGAACTATATAATTCACAGACTGAACTATAGTAGTCACAGACTGAACTATATAATTCACAGACTGAACTATAGTTGTCACAGACTGAACAATATAATTCACAGACTGAACTCTAGTAGTCACAGACTGAACTATAGTAGTCTCAGACTGAACAATATAATTCACAGACTGAACTACAGTAGTCTCAGACTGAACTATATAATTCATAGACTTAGTTATGGTAGTCATAGACTGAACTATGGTAGTCACAGACTGAGCTATAGTAGTCACAGACTGAACTATAGTAGTCAAAAACTGAGGTATGGTAATCACAGACTGAACTATAGTACTCACAGACATAACTATAGTAGTCACAGAATGAGCTATGGTAGTCACAGACTGAACTATGGTAGTCAGAGACTGAGCTATAGTAGTCACAGACTGAACTATATAATTCACAGACTAAACTATATAATTCACAGACTGAACTATAGTAGTCAAAGACTGAACTATATAATTCACAGACTGAACTATAGTAGTCACAGACTGAACTATATAATTCACAGACTGAACTATAGTAGTCTCAGACTGAACTATAGTAGTCACAGACTGAACTATAGTAGTCAGAGACTGAACTATAGTAGTCACAAACTGAGCTATGGTAGTCACAGACTGAACTATAGTACTCTCAGACATAACTATGGTAGTCACAGAATGAGCTATGGTAGTCACAGACTGAACTATGGTAGTCAGAAACTTAGCTATAGTATTCACAAACTGAACTATGGTACTCACAGACATAACTATAGTAGTCACAGACTGAACTACAGTAGTCACTGACTGAACCATAGCAGTCAAAGACTGAACTACAGTAGTCACAGACTGAACTACAGTAGTCACAGACTGAACTATATAATTCACAGACTAAATTATTGTAGTCACAGACTGAACTATGGTAGCCTCAGACTGAAGTATGGTAGTCACAGACTGAACTATAGTAGTCACAGACAGAACTATATAATTCACACATTGAATTATAGTAGTAACAGACTGAACTATAGTAGTTATAGACTCAACTCTATAATTCACAGACTGAACTATAGTAGTCTCAGACTGAACTATAGTAGTCACAGACTGATCTATAGTAGTCAAAGACTGAACTATGGTAGTCACAGACTGAACTATAGTAGTCACAGACTGAACTATAGTAGTCACAGACTGAACTATATAATTCACAGACTGAACTATAGTAGTCACAGACTGAACTATAGTAGTCACAGGCAGAGCTATAGTAGTCACAGGCAGAGCTATAGTAGTCACAGACTGAACTATAGTAGTCACAGACTGAACTATAGTAGTCCCAGACTGAACTATAGTAACCCCAGACTGAACTATAGTAGTCACAGACCGAACTATATAATTCACAGACTGAACTATAGTAGTCCCAGACTGAACTATAGTAGTGACAGACTGAACTATAGTAGTCACAGACTGAACTATATAATTCACAGACTAAACTATATAATTCACAGACTGAACTATAGTAGTCACAGACTGAACTATATAATTCACAGACTGAACTATAGTAGTCACAGACTGAACTATATAATTCACAGACTGAACTATAGTAGTCTCAGACTGAACTATAGTAGTCACAGACTGAACTATAGTAGTCAAAGACTGAACTATGGTAGTCACAGACTGAACTATAGTAGTCACAGACTGAACTATAGTAGTCACAGACTGAACTATATAATTCACAGACTGAACTATAGTAGTCACAGACTGAACTATAGTAGTCACAGGCAGAGCTATAGTAGTCACAGGCAGAGGTATAGTAGTCACAGACTGAACTATAGTAGTCACAGACTGAACTATAGTAGTCACAGACTGAACTATAGTAGTCACAGACTGAACTATAGTAGTCCCAGACTGAACTATAGTAGTCCCAGACTGAACGATAGTAGTCACAGACTGAACGATAGTAGTCACAGACTGAACTATAGTAGTCACAGACTGAACTATAGTAGTCCCAGACTGAAATTTAGTAGTCACAGACCGAACTATATAATTCACTGACTGAACTATAGTAGTCCCAGACTGAACTATAGTAGTGACAGACTGAACTATAGTAGTCACAGACTGAACTATATAATTCACAGACTAAACTATATAATTCACAGACTGAACTATAGTAGTCACAGACTGAACTATATAATTCACAGACTGAACTATAGTAGTCTCAGACTGAACTATAGTAGTCACAGACTGAACTATAGTAGTCAAAGACTGAACTATGGTAGTCACAGACTGAACTATAGTAGTCACAGACTGAACTATAGTAGTCACAGACTGAACTATATAATTCAAAGACTGAACTATAGTAGTCTCAGACTGAACTATGGTAGTTACAGACTGAACTATGGTAGTCTCAGACTGAAACATAGTAGTCACAGACTGAACTATAGTAGTCTCAGACTGACCTACATAATTCACAGACTGAACTATAGTAGTCTCAGACTGAACTATAGTAGTGACAGACTGAACTATAGTAGTCACAGACTGAACTATATAATTCACAGACTAAACTATATAATTCACAGACTGAACTATAGTAGTCACAGACTGAACTATATAATTCACAGACTGAACTATAGTAGTCACAGACTGAACTATATAATTCACAGACTGAACTATAGTAGTCTCAGACTGAACTATAGTAGTCACAGACTGAACTATAGTAGTCAAAGACTGAACTATGGTAGTCACAGACTGAACTATAGTAGTCACAGACTGAACTATAGTAGTCACAGACTGAACTATATAATTCACAGACTGAACTATAGTAGTCACAGACTGAACTATAGTAGTCACAGGCAGAGCTATAGTAGTCACAGGCAGAGCTATAGTAGTCACAGACTGAACTATAGTAGTCACAGACTGAACTATAGTTGTCACAGACTGAACTATAGTAGTCACAGACTGAACTATAGTAGTCACAGACTGAACTATAGTAGTCCCAGACTGAAATTTAGTAGTCACAGACCGAACTATATAATTCACAGACTGAACTATAGTAGTCCCAGACTGAACTATAGTAGTGACAGACTGAACTATAGTAGTCACAGACTGAACTATATAATTCACAGAGTAAACTATATAATTCACAGACTGAACTATAGTAGTCACAGAATGAACTATATAATTCACAGACTGAACTATAGTAGTCACAGACTGAACTATATAATTCACAGACTGAACTATAGTAGTCTCAGACTGAACTATAGTAGTCACAGACTGAACTATAGTAGTCAAAGACTGAACTATGGTAGTCACAGACTGAACTATAGTAGTCACAGACTGAACTATAGTAGTCACAGACTGAACTATATAATTCAAAGACTGAACTATAGTAGTCTCAGACTGAACTATGGTAGTTACAGACTGAACTATGGTAGTCTCAGACTGAAACATAGTAGTCACAGACTGAACTATAGTAGTCTCAGACTGACCTACATAATTCACAGACTGAACTATAGTAGTCTCAGACTGAACTATAGTAGTGACAGACTGAACTATAGTAGTCACAGACTGAACTATATAATTCACAGACTAAACTATAGTAGTCTCAGACTGAACTATGGTAGTTACAGACTGAACTATGGTAGTCTCAGACTGAAACATAGTAGTCACAGACTGAACTATAGTAGTCTCAGACTGACCTACATAATTCACAGACTGAACTATAGTAGTCTCAGACTGAACTATAGTAGTGACAGACTGAACTATAGTAGTCACAGACTGAACTATGTAATTCACAGACTAAACTATATAATTCACAGACTGAACTATAGTAGTCACAGACTGAACTATATAATTCACAGACTGAACTATAGTAGTCACAGACTGAACTATATAATTCACAGACTGAACTATAGTAGTCTCAGACTGAACTATAGTAGTCACAGACTGAACTATAGTAGTCAAAGACTGAACTATGGTAGTCACAGACTGAACTATAGTAGTCACAGACTGAACTATAGTAGTCACAGACTGAACTACATAATTCACAGACTGAACTATAGTAGTCACAGACTGAACTATAGTAGTCACAGGCAGAGCTATAGTAGTCACAGGCAGAGCTATAGTAGTCACAGACTGAACTATAGTATTCACAGACTGAACTATAGTAGTCACAGACTGAACTATAGTAGTCACAGACTGAACTATAGTAGTCCCAGACTGAACTATAGTAGTCACAGACTGAACGATAGTAGTCACAGACTGAACGATAGTAGTCACAGACTGAACTATAGTAGTCACAGACTGAACTATAGTAGTCCCAGACTGAACTATAGTAGTCACAGACTGAACTATATAATTCACAGACTGAACTATAGTAGTCCCAGACTGAACTATAATAGTGACAGACTGAACTATAGTAGTCACAGACTGAACTAGATAATTCACAGACTAAACTATATAATTCACAGACTGAACTATAGTAGTCACAGACTGAACTATATAATTCACAGACTGAACTCTAGTCGTCACAGACTGAACTATATAATTCACAGACTGAACTATAGTAGTCACAGACTGAACTATATAATTCACAGACTAAACAATATAATTCACAGACTGAACTATAGTAGTCACAGACTGAACTATGGTAGTCTCAGACTGAACTATGGTACTCTCAGACTGAACTATAGTAGTCACAGACTGAACTATATAATTCACAGACTGAACTATAGTAGTCTCAGACTGAACTATAGTAGTCACAGACTGAACTATAGTAGTCAAAGACTGAACTATGGTAGTCACAGACTGAACTATGGTAGTCACAGACTGAACTATAGTAGTCACAGACTGAACTATAGTAGTCACAGACTGAACTATATAATTCACAGACTGAACTATAGTAGTCTCAGACTGAACTATGGTAGTTACAGACTGAACTATAGTAGTCTCAGACTGAACTAGAGTAGTCACAGACTGAACTATGGTAGTCTCAGACTGAAACATAGTATTCACAGACTGAACTATAGTAGTCTCAGACTGAACTATATAATTCACAGACTGAACTATAGTAGTCTCAGACTGAATTATATAATTCATAGACTGAGCTATGGTAGTCACAGACTAAACTATGGTAGTCACAGACTAAGCTATGGTAGTCATAGACTAAGCTATGGTAGTCACAGACTGAGCTATGGTAGTCACAGACTGAACTATGGTAGTCAGAGACTGAGCTATGGTATTCACAGACTGAACTATAGTAGTCATAGACTGAACAACATAACTCACAGACTGAGCTATGGTAGTCACAGACTGAACTATGGTAGTTACAGACTGAACTATAGTAGTCTCAGACTGAACTAGAGTAGTCACAGACTGAACTATGGTAGTTACAGACTGAACTATAGTAGTCATAGACTAAACTATAGTAGTCACAAACTGAGCTATGGTAGTCACAGACTGAACTATAGTACTCACAGACATTACTATGGTAGTCACAGAATGAGCTATGGTAGTCACAGACTGAACTATGGTAGTCAGACACTTAGCTATAGTATTCACAAACTGAACTATGGTACTCACAGACATAACTATAGTAGTCACAGACTGACTACAGTAGTCTCAGACTGAACCATAGCAGTCAAAGACTGAACTACAGTAGTCACAGACTGAACCACAGTAGTCACAGACTGAACTATATAATTCACAGACTGAATTATTGTAGTCACAGACTGAACTATGGTAGCCTCAGACTGAAGTATGGTAGTCACAGACTGAACTATAGTAGTCACAGACAGAACTATATAATTCACACACTGAATTATAGTAGTAACAGACTGAACTATAGTAGTCATAGACTGAACTATATAATTCACAGACTGAACTATATAATTCACAGACTAAACTATATAATTCACAGACTGAACTATAGTAGTCACAGACTGAACTATATAATTCACAGACTGAACTATAGTAGTCACAGACTGAACTATATAATTCACAGACTGAACTATAGTAGTCTCAGACTGAACTATAGTAGTCACAGACTGAACTATAGTAGTCAAAGACTGAACTATGGTAGTCACAGACTGAACTATAGTAGTCACAGACTGAACTATAGTAGTCACAGACTGAACTATATAATTCACAGACTGAACTATAGTAGTCACAGACTGAACTATAGTAGTCACAGGCAGAGCTATAGTAGTCACAGGCAGAGCTATAGTAGTCACAGACTGAACTATAGTAGTCACAGACTGAACTATAGTAGTCACAGACTGAACTATAGTAGTCACAGACTGAACTATAGTAGTCCCAGACTGAACTATAGTAGTCCCAGACTGAACGATAGTAGTCACAGACTGAACGATAGTAGTCACAGACTGAACTATAGTAGTCACAGACTGAACTATAGTAGTCCCAGACTGAAATTTAGTAGTCACAGACCGAACTATATAATTCACAGACTGAACTATAGTAGTCCCAGACTGAACTATAGTAGTGACAGACTGAACTATAGTAGTCACAGACTGAACTATATAATTCACAGACTAAACTATATAATTCACAGACTGAACTATAGTAGTCACAGACTGAACTATATAATTCACAGACTGAACTATAGTAGTCACAGACTGAACTATATAATTCACAGACTGAACTATAGTAGTCTCAGACTGAACTATAGTAGTCACAGACTGAACTATAGTAGTCAAAGACTGAACTATGGTAGTCACAGACTGAACTATAGTAGTCACAGACTGAACTATAGTAGTCACAGACTGAACTATATAATTCAAAGACTGAACTATAGTAGTCTCAGACTGAACTATGGTAGTTACAGACTGAACTATGGTAGTCTCAGACTGAAACATAGTAGTCACAGACTGAACTATAGTAGTCTCAGACTGACCTACATAATTCACAGACTGAACTATAGTAGTCTCAGACTGAACTATAGTAGTGACAGACTGAACTATAGTAGTCACAGACTGAACTATATAATTCACAGACTAAACTATATAATTCACAGACTGAACTATAGTAGTCACAGACTGAACTATATAATTCACAGACTGAACTATAGTAGTCACAGACTGAACTATATAATTCACAGACTGAACTATAGTAGTCTCAGACTGAACTATAGTAGTCACAGACTGAACTATAGTAGTCAAAGACTGAACTATGGTAGTCACAGACTGAACTATAGTAGTCACAGACTGAACTATAGTAGTCACAGACTGAACTATATAATTCACAGACTGAACTATAGTAGTCACAGACTGAACTATAGTAGTCACAGGCAGAGCTATAGTAGTCACAGGCAGAGCTATAGTAGTCACAGACTGAACTATAGTAGTCACAGACTGAACTATAGTTGTCACAGACTGAACTATAGTAGTCACAGACTGAACTATAGTAGTCACAGACTGAACTATAGTAGTCCCAGACTGAAATTTAGTAGTCACAGACCGAACTATATAATTCACAGACTGAACTATAGTAGTCCCAGACTGAACTATAGTAGTGACAGACTGAACTATAGTAGTCACAGACTGAACTATATAATTCACAGACTAAACTATATAATTCACAGACTGAACTATAGTAGTCACAGAATGAACTATATAATTCACAGACTGAACTATAGTAGTCACAGACTGAACTATATAATTCACAGACTGAACTATAGTAGTCTCAGACTGAACTATAGTAGTCACAGACTGAACTATAGTAGTCAAAGACTGAACTATGGTAGTCACAGACTGAACTATAGTAGTCACAGACTGAACTATAGTAGTCACAGACTGAACTATATAATTCAAAGACTGAACTATAGTAGTCTCAGACTGAACTATGGTAGTTACAGACTGAACTATGGTAGTCTCAGACTGAAACATAGTAGTCACAGACTGAACTATAGTAGTCTCAGACTGACCTACATAATTCACAGACTGAACTATAGTAGTCTCAGACTGAACTATAGTAGTGACAGACTGAACTATAGTAGTCACAGACTGAACTATATAATTCACAGACTAAACTATAGTAGTCTCAGACTGAACTATGGTAGTTACAGACTGAACTATGGTAGTCTCAGACTGAAACATAGTAGTCACAGACTGAACTATAGTAGTCTCAGACTGACCTACATAATTCACAGACTGAACTATAGTAGTCTCAGACTGAACTATAGTAGTGACAGACTGAACTATAGTAGTCACAGACTGAACTATATAATTCACAGACTAAACTATATAATTCACAGACTGAACTATAGTAGTCACAGACTGAACTATATAATTCACAGACTGAACTATAGTAGTCACAGACTGAACTATATAATTCACAGACTGAACTATAGTAGTCTCAGACTGAACTATAGTAGTCACAGACTGAACTATAGTAGTCAAAGACTGAACTATGGTAGTCACAGACTGAACTATAGTAGTCACAGACTGAACTATAGTAGTCACAGACTGAACTACATAATTCACAGACTGAACTATAGTAGTCACAGACTGAACTATAGTAGTCACAGGCAGAGCTATAGTAGTCACAGGCAGAGCTATAGTAGTCACAGACTGAACTATAGTATTCACAGACTGAACTATAGTAGTCACAGACTGAACTATAGTAGTCACAGACTGAACTATAGTAGTCCCAGACTGAACTATAGTAGTCACAGACTGAACGATAGTAGTCACAGACTGAACGATAGTAGTCACAGACTGAACTATAGTAGTCACAGACTGAACTATAGTAGTCCCAGACTGAACTATAGTAGTCACAGACTGAACTATATAATTCACAGACTGAACTATAGTAGTCCCAGACTGAACTATAATAGTGACAGACTGAACTATAGTAGTCACAGACTGAACTATATAATTCACAGACTAAACTATATAATTCACAGACTGAACTATAGTAGTCACAGACTGAACTATATAATTCACAGACTCAACTCTAGTCGTCACAGACTGAACTATATAATTCACAGACTGAACTATAGTAGTCACAGACTGAACTATATAATTCACAGACTAAACAATATAATTCACAGACTGAACTATAGTAGTCACAGACTGAACTATGGTAGTCTCAGACTGAACTATGGTACTCTCAGACTGAACTATAGTAGTCACAGACTGAACTATATAATTCACAGACTGAACTATAGTAGTCTCAGACTGAACTATAGTAGTCACAGACTGAACTATAGTAGTCAAAGACTGAACTATGGTAGTCACAGACTGAACTATGGTAGTCACAGACTGAACTATAGTAGTCACAGACTGAACTATAGTAGTCACAGACTGAACTATATAATTCACAGACTGAACTATAGTAGTCTCAGACTGAACTATGGTAGTTACAGACTGAACTATAGTAGTCTCAGACTGAACTAGAGTAGTCACAGACTGAACTATGGTAGTCTCAGACTGAAACATAGTATTCACAGACTGAACTATAGTAGTCTCAGACTGAACTATATAATTCACAGACTGAACTATAGTAGTCTCAGACTGAATTATATAATTCATAGACTGAGCTATGGTAGTCACAGACTAAACTATGGTAGTCACAGACTAAGCTATGGTAGTCATAGACTAAGCTATGGTAGTCACAGACTGAGCTATGGTAGTCACAGACTGAACTATGGTAGTCAGAGACTGAGCTATGGTATTCACAGACTGAACTATAGTAGTCATAGACTGAACAACATAACTCACAGACTGAGCTATGGTAGTCACAGACTGAACTATGGTAGTTACAGACTGAACTATAGTAGTCTCAGACTGAACTAGAGTAGTCACAGACTGAACTATGGTAGTTACAGACTGAACTATAGTAGTCATAGACTGAACTATAGTAGTCACAAACTGAGCTATGGTAGTCACAGACTGAACTATAGTACTCACAGACATTACTATGGTAGTCACAGAATGAGCTATGGTAGTCACAGACTGAACTATGGTAGTCAGACACTTAGCTATAGTATTCACAAACTGAACTATGGTACTCACAGACATAACTATAGTAGTCACAGACTGACTACAGTAGTCTCAGACTGAACCATAGCAGTCAAAGACTGAACTACAGTAGTCACAGACTGAACCACAGTAGTCACAGACTGAACTATATAATTCACAGACTGAATTATTGTAGTCACAGACTGAACTATGGTAGCCTCAGACTGAAGTATGGTAGTCACAGACTGAACTATAGTAGTCACAGACAGAACTATATAATTCACACACTGAATTATAGTAGTAACAGACTGAACTATAGTAGTCATAGACTGAACTATATAATTCACAGACTGAACTATAGTAGTCACAGACTGAACTATAGTCGTCACAGGCAGAGCTATAGTAGTCACAGACTGAACTATAGTAGTCACAGACTGAACTATAGTAGTCACAGACTGAACTATATAATTCATAGACTGAACTATAGTAGTCTCAGACTGAACTATAGTAGTCTCAGACTGAACTATAGTAGTCACAGACTGAACTATAGTAGTCAAAGACTGAACTATGGTAGTCACAGACTGAACTATGGTAGTCACAGACTGAACTATAGTAGTCACAGACTGAACTATAGTAGTCACAGACTGAACTATATAATTCACAGACTGAACTATAGTAGTCTCAGACTGAACTATGGTAGTTACAGACTGAACTATAGTAGTCTCAGACTGAACTAGAGTAGTCACAGACTGAACTATGGTAGTCTCAGACTGAAACATAGTAGTCACAGACTGAACTATAGTAGTCTCAGACTGAACTATAGTAGTCTCAGACTGAATTATATAATTCATAGACTGAGCTATGGTAGTCACAGACTAAACTATGGTAGTCACAGACTAAGCTATGGTAGTCACAGACTAAGCTATGGTAGTCACAGACTGAGCTATGGTAGTCACAGACTGAACTATGGTAGTCAGAGACTGAGCTATGGTATTCACAGACTGAACTATAGTAGTCATAGACTGAACAACATAACTCACAGACTGAGCTATGGTAGTCACAGACTGAACTATGGTAGTCACAGACTGAACTATAGTAGTCAGAGACTGAACTATAGTAGTCACAAACTGAGCTATGGTAGTCACAGACTGAACTATAGTACTCACAGACATAACTATGGTAGTCACAGAATGAGCTATGGTAGTCACAGACTGAACTATGGTAGTCAGAAACTTAGCTATAGTATTCACAAACTGAACTATGGTACTCACAGACATAACTATAGTAGTCACATACTGACTACAGTAGTCTCAGACTGAACCATAGCAGTCAAAGACTGAACTACAGTAGTCACAGACTGAACCACAGTAGTCACAGACTGAACTATATAATTCACAGACTGAATTATTGTAGTCAAAGACTGAACTATGGTAGCCTCAGACTGAAGTATGGTAGTCACAGACTGAACTATAGTAGTCACAGACAGAACTATATAATTCACACACTGAATTATAGTAGTAACAGACTGAACTGTAGTAGTCATAGACTGAACTATATAATTCACAGACTGAACTATAGTAGTCACAGACTGAACTATAGTCGTCACAGGCAGAGCTATAGTAGTCACAGACTGAACTATAGTAGTCACAGACTGAACTATAGTAGTCACAGACTGAACTATATAATTCACAGACTAAACAATATAATTCACAGACTGAACTATATAATTCACAGACTGAACTATAGTAGTCACAGACTGAACTATGGTAGTCTCAGACTGAACTATGGTACTCTCAGACTGAACTATGGTACTCTCAGACTGAACTATAGTAGTCACAGACTGAACTATATAATTCACAGACTGAACTATAGTAGTCTCAGACTGAACTATAGTAGTCACAGACTGAACTATAGTAGTCAAAGACTGAACTATGGTAGTCACAGACTGAACTATGGTAGTCACAGACTGAACTATAGTAGTCACAGACTGAACTATAGTAGTCACAGACTGAACTATATAATTCACAGACTGAACTATAGTAGTCTCAGACTGAACTATGGTAGTTACAGACTGAACTATAGTAGTCTCAGACTGAACTAGAGTAGTCACAGACTGAACTATATAATTCACAGACTGAACTATAGTAGTCTCAGACTGAATTATATAATTCATAGACTGAGCTATGGTAGTCACAGACTAAACTATGGTAGTCATAGACTAAGCTATGGTAGTCACAGACTGAGCTATGGTAGTCACAGACTGAACTATGGTAGTCAGAGACTGAGCTATGGTATTCACAGACTGAACTATAGTAGTCATAGACTGAACAACATAACTCACAGACTGAGCTATGGTAGTCACAGACTGAACTATGGTAGTTACAGACTGAACTATAGTAGTCTCAGACTGAACTAGAGTAGTCACAGACTGAACTATGGTAGTCACAGACTGAACTATAGTAGTCATAGACTGAACTATAGTAGTCACAAACTGAGCTATGGTAGTCACAGACTGAACTATAGTACTCACAGACATAACTATGGTAGTCACAGAATGAGCTATGGTAGTCACAGACTGAACTATGGTAGTCAGACACTTAGCTATAGTATTCACAAACTGAACTATGGTACTCACAGACATAACTATAGTAGTCACAGACTGACTACAGTAGTCTCAGACTGAACCATAGCAGTCAAAGACTGAACTACAGTATTCACAGACTGAACCACAGTAGTCACAGACTGAACTATATAATTCACAGACTGAATTATTGTAGTCACAGACTGAACTAAGGTAGCCTCAGACTGAAGTATGGTAGTCACAGACTGAACTATAGTAGTCACAGACAGAACTATATAATTCACACACTGAATTATAGTAGTAACAGACTGAACTATAGTAGTCATAGACTGAACTATATAATTCACAGACTGAACTATAGTAGTCACAGACTGAACTATAGTCGTCACAGGCAGAGCTATAGTAGTCACAGACTGAACTATAGTAGTCACAGACTGAACTATAGTAGTCACAGACTGAACTATATAATTCACAGACTAAACAATATAATTCACAGACTGAACTATATAATTCACAGACTAAACAATATAATTCACAGACTGAACTATATAATTCACAGAATGAACTATAGTAGTCACAGACTGAACTATGGTAGTCTCAGACTGAACTATGGTACTCTCAGACTGAACTATAGTAGTCACAGACTGAACTATATAATTCACAGACTGAACTATAGTAGTCACAGACTGAACTATAGTAGTCAAAGACTGAACTATGGTAGTCACAGACTGAACTATGGTAGTCACAGACTGAACTATCGTAGTCACAGACTGAACTATAGTAGTCACAGACTGAACTATATAATTCACAGACTGAACTATAGTAGTCTCAGACTGAACTATGGTAGTTACAGACTGAACTAGAGTAGTCACAGACTGAACTATGGTAGTCTCAGACTGAAACATAGTAGTCACAGACTGAACTATAGTAGTCTCAGACTGAACTATATAATTCACAGACTGAACTATAGTAGTCTCAGACTGAATTATATAATTCATAGACTGAGCTATGGTAGTCACAGACTAAACTATGGTAGTCACAGACTAAGCTATGGTAGTCATAGACTAAGCTATGGTAGTCAGAGACTGAGCTATGGTATTCACAGACTGAACTATAGTAGTCATAGACTGAACAACATAACTCAAAGACTGAGCTATGGTAGTCACAGACTGAACTATGGTAGTTACAGACTGAACTATAGTAGTCTCAGACTGAACTAGAGTAGTCACAGACTGAACTATGGTAGTCTCAGACTGAAACATAGTAGTCACAGACTGAACTATAGTAGTCTCAGACTGAACTATATAATTCATAGACTGAGCTATGGTAGTCACAGACTAAACTATGGTAGTCACAGACTGAGCTATAGTAGTCACAGACTAAGCTATGGTAGTCACAGACTGAGCTATGGTAGTCACAGGCTGAACTATGGTAGTCAGAGACAGAGCTATGGTATTCACAGACTGAACTATAGTAGTCATAGACTGAACAACATAACTCACAGACTGAGCTATGGTAGTCACAGAATGAGCTATGGTAGTCACAGACTGAACTATGGTAGTCTCAGACTGAAACATAGTATTCACAGACTGAACTATAGTAGTCTCAGACTGAACTATATAATTCACAGACTGAACTATAGTAGTCTCAGACTGAATTATATAATTCATAGACTGAGCTATGGTAGTCACAGACTAAACTATGGTAGTCACAGACTAAGCTATGGTAGTCATAGACTAAGCTATGGTAGTCACAGACTGAGCTATGGTAGTCACAGACTGAACTATGGTAGTCAGAGACTGAGCTATGGTATTCATAGACTGAACTATAGTAGTCATAGACTGAACAACATAACTCACAGACTGAGCTATGGTAGTCACAGACTGAACTATGGTAGTCACAGACTGAACTATAGTAGTCAGAGACTGAACTATAGTAGTCACAAACTGAGCTATGGTAGTCACAGACTGAACTATAGTACTCACAGACATAACTATGGTAGTCACAGAATGAGCTATGGTAGTCACAGACTGAACTATGGTTGTCAGAAACTTAGCTATAGTATTCACAAACTGAACTATGGTACTCACAGACATAACTATAGTAGTCACAGACTGACTACAGTAGTCTCAGACTGAACCATAGCAGTCAAAGACTGAACTACAGTAGTCACAGACTGCACCACAGTAGTCACAGACTGAACTATATAATTCACAGACTGAATTATTGTAGTCACAGACTGAACTATGGTAGCCTCAGACTGAAGTATGGTAGTCACAGACTGAACTATAGTAGTCACAGATAGAACTATATAATTCACACACTGAATTATAGTAGTAACAGACTGAACTATAGTAGTCATAGACTGAACTATATAATTCACAGGCAGAGCTATAGTAGTCACAGACTGAACTATAGTAGTCACAGACTGAACTATAGTAGTCACAGACTGACCTATATAATTCACAGACTAAACAATATAATTCACAGACTGAACTATATAATTCACAGACTGAACTATAGTAGTCACAGACTGAACTATGGTAGTCTCAGACTGAACTATGGTACTCTCAGACTGAACTATAGTAGTCACAGACTGAACTATATAATTCACAGACTGAACTATAGTAGTCTCAGACTGAACTATAGTAGTCACAGACTGAACTATAGTAGTCAAAGACTGAACTATGGTAGTCACAGACTGAACTATGGTAGTCACAGACTGAACTATAGTAGTCACAGACTGAACTATAGTAGTCACAGACTGAACGATAGTAGTCACAGACTGAACGATAGTAGTCACAGACTGAACTATAGTAGTCACAGACTGAACTATAGTAGTCCCAGACTGAACTATAGTAGTCACAGACTGAACTATAGTAGTCACAGACTGAACTATATAATTCAAAGACTGAACTATAGTAGTCCCAGACTGAACTATAGTAGTCACAGACTGAACTATAGTAGTCAGAGACTGAACTATAGTAGTCACAAACTGAGCTATGGTAGTCACAGACTGAACTATAGTACTCACAGACATAACTATGGTAGTCACAGAATGAGCTATGGTGGTCACAGACTGAACTATGGTAGTCAGAAACTTAGCTATAGTATTCACAAACTGAACTATGGTACTCACAGACATAACTATAGTAGTCACAGACTGAACTACAGTAGTCACAGACTGAACCATAGCAGTCAAAGACTGAACTACAGTAGTAACAGACTGAACTACAGTAGTTACAGACTGAACTATATAATTCACAGACTAAATTATTGTAGTCACAGACTGAACTATGGTAGCCTCAGACTGAAGTATGGTAGTCACAGACTGAACTATAGTAGTCACAGACAGAACTATATAATTCACACACTGAATTATAGTAGTAACAGACTGAACTATAGCAGTCATAGACTGAACTATATAATTCACAGACTGAACTATAGTAGTCACAGACTGAACTATAGTAGTCACAGGCAGAGCTATAGTAGTCAAAACTGAACTATAGCAGTCATAGACTGAACTATATAATTCACAGACTGAACTATAGTAGTCACAGGCAGAGCTATAGTAGTCACAGACTGAACTATAGTAGTCACAGACTGAACTATAGTAGTCCCAGACTGAACTATAGTAGTCCCAGACTGAACGATAGTAGTCACAGACTGAACGATAGTAGTCTCAGACTGAACTATAGTAGTCACAGACTGAACTATTGTAGTCCCAGACTGAACTATATAATTCACAGACTGAACTATATTAGTCCCAGACTGAAATATAGTAGTCACAGACTGAACTATAGTAGTCACAGACTGAACTATATAATTCACAGACTAAACTATATAATTCACAGACTGAACAATAGTAGTCACAGACTGAACTATATAATTCACAGACTGAACTATAGTAGTCACAGACTGAACTATATAATTCACAGACTGAACTATAGTAGTCTCAGACTGAACTATAGTAGTCACAGACTGAACTATAGTAGTCACAGACTGAACTATAGTAGTCACAGACTGAACTATATAATTCACAGACTGAACTATAGTAGTCTCAGACTGAACTATGGTAGTTACAGACTGAACTATGGTAGTCTCAGACTGAAACATAGTAGTCACAGACTGAACTATAGTAGTCTCAGACTGACCTATATAATTCACAGACTGAACTATAGTAGTCTCAGACTGAACTATATAATTCATAGACTGAGCTATGGTAGTCACAGACTAAACTATGGTAGTCACAGACTGAGCTATGGTAGTCACAGACTAAGCTATGGTAGTCACAGACTGAGCTATGGTAGTCACAGGCTGAACTATGGTAGTCAGAGACTGAGCTATGGTATTCACAGACTGAACTATAGTAGTCATAGAGTGAACAACATAACTCAGAGACTGAGCTATGGTAGTCACAGAATGAGCTATGGTAGTCACAGACTGAACTATGGTAGTCAGAAACTTAGCTATAGTATTCACAAACTGAACTATGGTACTCACAGACATAACTCTAGTAGTCACAGACTGACTACAGTAGTCTCAGACTGAACCATAGCAGTCAAAAACTGAACTACAGTAGTCACAAACTGAACCACAGTAGTCACAGACTGAACTATATAATTCACAGACTGAATTATTGTAGTCACAGACTGAACTATGGTAGCCTCAGACTGAAGTATGGTAGTCACAGACTGAACTATAGTAGTCACAGACAGAACTATATAATTCACACACTGAATTATAGTAGTAACAGACTGAACTATAGTAGTCATAGACTGAACTATATAATTCACAGACTGAACTATAATAGTCACAGACTGAACTATATAATTCACAGACTGAACTATGGTAGTCAGAAACTTAGCTATAGTATTCACAAACTGAACTATGGTACTCACAGACATAACTATAGTAGTCACAGACTGAACTACAGTAGTCACAGACTGAACCATAGCAGTCAAAGACTGAACTACAGTAGTCACAGACTGAACTACAGTAGTCACAGACTGAACTATATAATTCACAGACTAAATTATTGTAGTCACAGACTGAACTATGGTAGCCTCAGACTGAAGTATGGTTGTCACAGACTGAACTATAGTAGTCACAGACAGAACTATATAATTCACACACTGAATTATAGTAGTAACAGACTGAACTATAGCAGTCATAGACTGAACTATATAATTCAGACTGAACTATAGTAGTCACAGACTGAACTATAGTAGTCACAGGCAGAGCTATAGTAGTCACAGACTGAACTATAGTAGTCACAGACTGAACTATAGTAGTCCCAGACTGAACTATAGTAGTCACAGACTGAACGATAGTAGTCACAGACTGAACGATAGTAGTCACAGACTGAACTATAATAGTCACAGACTGAACTATAGTAGTCCCAGACTGAACTATAGTAGTCACAGACTGAACTATATAATTCACAGACTGAACTATATTAGTCCCAGACTTAACTATAGTAGTCACAGACTGAACTATAGTAGTCACAGACTGAACTATATAATTCACAGACTAAACTATATAATTCACAGACTGAACAATAGTAGTCACAGACTGAACTATATAATTCACAGACTGAACTATAGTAGTCACAGACTGAACTATATAATTCACAGACTGAACTATAGTAGTCTCAGACTGAACTATAGTAGTCACAGACTGAACTATAGTAGTCAAAGACTGAACTATGGTAGTCACAGACTGAACTATAGTAGTCACAGACTGAACTATAGTAGTCACAGACTGAACTATATAATTCACAGACTGAACTATAGTAGTCTCAGACTGAACTATGGTAGTTACAGACTGAACTATGGTAGTCAGAAACTTAGCTATAGTATTCACAAACTGAACTATGGTACTCACAGACATAACTATAGTAGTCTCAGACTGAACTATATAATTCATAGACTGAGCTATGGTAGTCACAGACTAAACTATGGTAGTCACAGACTGAGCTATGGTAGTCACAGACTAAGCTATGGTAGTCACAGACTGAGCTATGGTAGTCACAGGCTGAACTATGGTAGTCAGAGACTGAGCTATGGTATTCACAGACTGAACTATAGTAGTCATAGACTGAACAACATAACTCAGAGACTGAGCTATGGTAGTCACAGAATGAGCTATGGTAGTCACAGACTGAACTATGGTAGTCAGAAACTTAGCTATAGTATTCACAAACTGAACTATGGTACTCACAGACATAACTCTAGTAGTCACAGAATGACTACAGTAGTCTCAGACTGAACCATAGCAGTCAAAAATTGAACTACAGTAGTCACAAACTGAACCACAGTAGTCACAGACTGAACTATATAATTCACAGACTGAATTATTATAGTCACAGACTGAACTATGGTAGCCTCAGACTGAAGTATGGTAGTCACAGACTGAACTATAGTAGTCACAGACAGAACTATATAATTCACACACTGAATTATAGTAGTAACAGACTGAACTATAGTAGTCATAGACTGAACTATATAATTCACAGACTGAACTATAATAGTCACAGACTGAACTATATAATTCACAGACTGAACTATAGTTGTCACAGACTGAACAATATAATTCACAGACTGAACTCTAGTAGTCACAGACTGAACTATATAATTCACAGACTGAATTATAGTAGTCACAGACTGAACTATAGTAGTCACAGACTGAACTATGGTACTCTCAGACTTAACTATAGTAGTCACAGACTTAACTATAGTAGTCTCAGACTGAACTATATAATTCACAGACTGAACTATAGTAGTCTCAGACTGAACAATAGCAGTCACAGACTGAACTATGGTAGTCTCAGACTTAACTATAGTAGTCACAGACTGAACTATAGTAGTCTCAGACTGAACTATATAATTCACAGACTGAACTACAGTAGTCTCGGACTGAACTATATAATTCATAGACTTAGTTATGGTAGTCATAGACTGAACTATGGTAGTCACAGACTGAGCTATAGTAGTCACAGACTGAACTATAGTAGTCACAAACTGTGGTATGGTAATCACAGACTGAAATTTAGTACTCACAGACGTAACTATAGTAGTCACAGAATGAGCTATGGTAGTCACAGACTGAACTATGGTAGTCAGAGACTGAGCTATAGTAGTCACAGACTGAACTATATAATTCACAGACTAAACTATATAATTCACAGACTGAACTATAGTAGTCACAGACTGAACTATATAATTCACAGACTGAACTATAGTAGTCACAGACTGAACTATAGTAGTCAGAGACTGAACTATAGTAGTCACAAACTGAGCTATGGTAGTCACAGACTGAACTATAGTACTCACAGACATAACTATGGTAGTCACAGAATGAGCTATGGTAGTCACAGACTGAACTATGGTAGTCAGAAACTTAGCTATAGTATTCACAAACTGAACTATGGTACTCACAGACATAACTATAGTAGTCACAGACTGAACTACAGTAGTCACAGACTGAACCATAGCAGTCAAAGACTGAACTACAGTAGTCACAGACTGAACTACAGTAGTCACAGACTGAACTATATAATTCACAGACTAAATTATTGTAGTCACAGACTGAACTATGGTAGCCTCAGACTGAAGTATGGTAGTCACAGACTTAACTATAGTAGTCACAGACAGAACTATATAATTCACACATTGAATTATAGTAGTAACAGACTGAACTATAGTAGTCATAGACTGAACTATATAATTCACAGACTGAACTATAGTAGACACAGACTGAACTATAGTAGTCACAGGCAGAGCTATAGTAGTCACAGGCAGAGCTATAGTAGTCACAGACTGAACTATAGTAGTCACAGACTGAACTATAGTAGTCACAGACTGAACTATAGTAGTCACAGACTGAACTATAGTAGTGACAGACTGAACTATAGTAGTCACAGACTGAACTATAGTAGTCACAGACTGAACTATAGTAGTCACAGACTGAACTATAGTAGTCAAAGACTGAACTATGGTATTCACAGACTGAACTATAGTAGTCACAGACTGAACTATATAATTCACAGACTGAACTATATAATTCACAGACTGAACTATAGTAGTCACAGACTGAACTATAGTAGTCACAGGCAGAGCTATAGTAGTCACAGGCAGAGCTATAGTAGTCACAGACTGAACTATAGTAGTCACAGACTGAACTATAGTAGTCACAGACTGAACTATAGTAGTCACAGACTGAACTATAGTAGTCCCAGACTGAACTATAGTAGTCACAGACTGAACGATAGTAGTCACAGACTGAACGATAGTAGTCACAGACTGAACTATAGTAGTCACAGACTGAACTATAGTAGTCCCAGACTGAACTATAGTAGTCACAGACTGAACTATATAATTCACAGACTGAACTATAGTAGTCCCAGACTGAACTATAGTAATGACAGACTGAACTATAGTAGTCACAGACTGAACTATATAATTCACAGACTAAACTATATAATTCACAGACTGAACTATAGTAGTCACAGACTGAACTATATAATTCACAGACTGAACTCTAGTAGTCACAGACTGAACTATATAATTCACAGAATGAACTATAGTAGTCACAGACTGAACTATATAATTCACAGACTAAACAATATAATTCACAGACTGAACTATATAATTCACAGACTGAACTATAGTAGTCACAGACTGAACTATGGTAGTCTCAGACTGAACTATGGTACTCTCAGACTGAACTATAGTAGTCACAGACTGAACTATATAATTCACAGACTGAACTATAGTAGTCTCAGACTGAACTATAGTAGTCACAGACTGAACTATAGTAGTCAAAGACTGAACTATGGTAGTCACAGACTGAACTATGGTAGTCACAGACTGAACTATAGTAGTCACAGACTGAACTATAGTAGTCACAGACTGAACTATATAATTCACAGACTGAACTATAGTAGTCTCAGACTGAACTATGGTAGTTACAGACTGAACTATAGTAGTCTCAGACTGAACTAGAGTAGTCACAGACTGAACTATGGTAGTCTCAGACTGAAACATAGTAGTCACAGACTGAACTATAGTAGTCTCAGACTGAACTATATAATTCACAGACTGAACTATAGTAGTCTCAGACTGAATTATATAATTCATAGACTGAGCTATGGTAGTCACAGACTAAACTATGGTAGTCACAGACTAAGCTATGGTAGTCATAGGCTAAGCTATGGTAGTCACAGACTGAGCTATGGTAGTCACAGACTGAACTATGGTAGTCAGAGACTGAGCTATGGTATTCACAGACTGAACTATAGTAGTCATAGACTGAACAACATAACTCACAGACTGAGCTATGGTAGTCACAGACTGAACTATGGTAGTCACAGACTGAACTATAGTAGTCAGAGACTAACTATGGTAGTCACAGAATGAGCTATGGTAGTCACAGACTGAATATGGTAGTCAGAAACGAGCTATAGTATTCACAAACTGAACTATGGTACTCACAGACATAACTATAGTAGTCACAGACTGACTACAGTAGTCTCAGACTGAACCATAGCAGTCAAAGACTGAACTACAGTAGTCACAGACTGAACCACAGTAGTCACAGACTGAACTATATAATTCACAGACTGAATTATTGTAGTCACAGACTGAACTATGGTAGCATCAGACTGAAGTATGGTAGTCACAGACTGAACTATAGTAGTCACAGACAGAACTATATAATTCACACACTGAATTATAGTAGTAACAGACTGAACTATAGTAGTCATAGACTGAACTATATAATTCACAGACTGAACTATAGTAGTCACAGACTGAACTATAGTAGTCACAGACTGAACTATAGTAGTCACAGACTGAACTATAGTAGTCACAGACTGAACTATAGTAGTCACAGACTGAACTATAGTAGTCACAGACTGAACGATAGTAGTCACAGACTGAACGATAGTAGTCACAGACTGAACTATAGTAGTCACAGACTGAACTATAGTAGTCCCAGACTGAACTATAGTAGTCACAGACTGAACTATATAATTCACAGACTGAACTATAGGTAGTTCCCAGACTGAACTATAGTAGTCACAGACTGAACTATAGTAGTCAGAGACTGAACTATAGTAGTCACAAACTGAGCTATGGTAGTCACAGACTGAACTATAGTACTCACAGACATAACTATGGTAGTCACAGAATGAGCTATGGTAGTCACAGACTGAACTATGGTAGTCAGAAACTTAGCTATAGTATTCACAAACTGAACTATGGTACTCACAGACATAACTATAGTAGTCACAGACTGAACTACAGTAGTCACAGACTGAACCATAGCAGTCAAAGACTGAACTACAGTAGTCACAGACTGAACTACAGTAGTCACAGACTGAACTATATAATTCACAGACTAAATTATTGTAGTCACAGACTGAACTATGGTAGCCTCAGACTGAAGTATGGTAGTCACAGACTGAACTATAGTAGTCACAGACAGAACTATATAATTCACACACTGAATTATAGTAGTAACAGACTGAACTATAGTAGTCATAGACTGAACTATATAATTCACAGACTGAACTATAGTAGTCACAGACTGAACTATAGTAGTCACAGGCAGAGCTATAGTAGTCACAGACTGAACTATAGTAGTCACAGACTGAACTATAGTAGTCACAGACTGAACTATAGTAGTCACAGACTGAACTATAGTAGTCACAGACTGAACGATAGTAGTCACAGACTGAACGATAGTAGTCACAGACTGAACTATAGTAGTCACAGACTGAACTATAGTAATTCACAGACTGAACTATATTAGTCACAGACTGAACTATAGTAGTCACAGACTGAACTATAGTAGTCACAGACTGAACTATAGTAGTCACAGACTGAACTATATAATTCACAGACTAAACTATATAATTCACAGACTGAACTATAGTAGTCACAGACTGAACTATATAATTCACAGACTGAACTATAGTAGTCACAGACTGAACTATAGTAGTCACAGACTGAACTATAGTAGTCACAGACTGAACTATAGTAGTCACAGACTGAACTATATAATTCACAGACTGAACTATAGTAGTCTCAGACTGAACTATGGTAGTTACAGACTGAACTATGGTAGTCTCAGACTGAACTATAGTAGTCACAGACTGAACTATAGTAGTCACAGACTGAACTATATAATTCACAGACTGAATTATAGTAGTCACAGACTGAACTATGGTAGTCTCAGACTGAACTATGGTAGTCACAGACTGAACTATAGTAGTCACAGACTGAACTATATAATTCACAGACTGAACTATAGTAGTCACAGACTGAACTATAGTAGTCACAGACTGAACTTGTAGTCACAGACTAACTATTATCACAGACTGAACTATAGTAGTCACAGACTGAACTATAGTAGTCACAGGCAGAGCTATAGTAGTCACAGACTGAACTATAGTAGTCACAGACTGAACTATAGTAGTCACAGAATGAACTATAGTAGTCCCAGACTGAACTAGAGTAGTCACAGACTGAACGATAGTAGTCACAGACTGAACGATAGTAGTCCCAGACTGAACTATAGTAGTCACAGACTGAACTATATAATTCACAGATTGAACTATATTAGTCCCAGACTGAACTATAGTAGTCACAGACTGAACTATAGTAGTCACAGACTGAACTATAGTAGTCACAGACTGAACTATATAATTCACAGACTAAACTATATAATTCACAGACTGAACTATAGTAGTCACAGACTGAACTATATAATTCACAGACTGAACTATAGTAGTCTCAGACTGAACTATAGTAGTCACAGACTGAACTATAGTAGTCACAGACTGAACTATAGTAGTCACAGACTGAACTATATAATTCACAGACTGAACTATAGTAGTCTCAGACTGAACTATGGTAGTTACAGACTGAACTATGGTAGCCTCAGACTGAAGTATGGTAGTCACAGACTGAACTATAGTAGTCACAGACAGAACTATATAATTCACACACTGAATTATAGTAGTAACAGACTGAACTATAGTAGTCATAGACTGAACTATATAATTCACAGACTGAACTATAATAGTCACAGACTGAACTATATAATTCACAGACTGAACTATAGTTGTCACAGACTGAACAATATAATTCACAGACTGAACTCTAGTAGTCACAGACTGAACTATATAATTCACAGACTGAATTATAGTAGTCACAGACTGAACTATAGTAGTCACAGACTGAACTATGGTACTCTCAGACTTAACTATAGTAGTCACAGACTTAACTATAGTAGTCTCAGACTGAACTATATAATTCACAGACTGAACTATAGTAGTCTCAGACTGAACAATAGCAGTCACAGACTGAACTATGGTAGTCTCAGACTTAACTATAGTAGTCACAGACTGAACTATAGTAGTCTCAGACTGAACTATATAATTCACAGACTGAACTACAGTAGTCTCAGACTGAACTATATAATTCATAGACTTAGTTATGGTAGTCATAGACTGAACTATGGTAGTCACAGACTGAGCTATAGTAGTCACAGACTGAACTATAGTAGTCACAAACTGAGGTATGGTAATCACAGACTGAACTATAGTACTCACAGACATAACTATAGTAGTCACAGAATGAGCTATGGTAGTCACAGACTGAACTATGGTAGTCAGAGACTGAGCTATAGTAGTCACAGACTGAACTATATAATTCACAGACTAAACTATATAATTCACAGACTGAACTATAGTAGTCACAGACTGAACTATATAATTCACAGACTGAACTATAGTAGTCAGAGACTGAACTATAGTAGTCAGAGACTGAACTATAGTAGTCACAAACTGAGCTATGGTAGTCACAGACTGAACTATAGTACTCACAGACATAACTATGGTAGTCACAGAATGAGCTATGGTAGTCACAGACTGAACTATGGTAGTCAGAAACGTAGCTATAGTATTCACAAACTGAACTATGTTAGTCACAGACATAACTATAGTAGTCACAGACTGAACTACAGTAGTCACAGACTGAACCATAGCAGTCAAAGACTGAACTACAGTAGTCACAGACTGAACTACAGTAGTCACAGACTGAACTATATAATTCACAGACTAAATTATTGTAGTCACAGACTGAACTATGGTAGCCTCAGACTGAAGTATGGTAGTCACAGACTTAACTATAGTAGTCACAGACAGAACTATATAATTCACACATTGAATTATAGTAGTAACAGACTGAACTATAGTAGTCATAGACTGAACTATATAATTCACAGACTGAACTATAGTAGTCACAGACTGAACTATAGTAGTCACAGGCAGAGCTATAGTAGTCACAGGCAGAGCTATAGTAGTCACAGACTGAACTATAGTAGTCACAGACTGAACTATAGTAGTCACAGACTGAACTATAGTAGTCACAGACTGAACTATAGTAGTGACAGACTGAACTATAGTAGTCACAGACTGAACTATATAATTCACAGACTAAACTTTATAATTCACAGACTGAACTATAGTAGTCACAGACTGAACTATATAATTCACAGACTGAACTATAGTAGTCAAAGACTGAACTATTGTATTCACAGACTGAACTATAGTAGTCACAGACTGAACTATAGTAGTCACAGACTGAACTATATAATTCACAGACTGAACTATAGTAGTCACAGACTGAACTATAGTAGTCACAGGCAGAGCTATAGTAGTCACAGGCAGAGCTATAGTAGTCACAGACTGAACTATAGTAGTCACAGACTGAACTATAGTAGTCACAGACTGAACTATAGTAGTCACAGACTGAACTATAGTAGTCCCAGACTGAACTATAGTAGTCACAGACTGAACTATAGTAGTCACAGACTGAACTATAGTAGTCCCAGACTGAACTATAGTAGTCACAGACTGAACTATATAATTCACAGACTGAACTATAGTAGTCCCAGACTGAACTATAGTAGTGACAGACTGAACTATAGTAGTCACAGACTGAACTATATAATTCACAGACTAAACTATATAATTCACAGACTGAACTATAGTAGTCACAGACTGAACTATATAATTCACAGACTGAACTCTAGTAGTCACAGACTGAACTATATAATTCACAGACTGAACTATAGTAGTCACAGACTGAACTATATAATTCACAGACTAAACAATATAATTCACAGACTGAACTATATAATTCACAGACTGAACTATAGTAGTCACAGACTGAACTATGGTAGTCTCAGACTGAACTATGGTACTCTCAGACTGAACTATAGTAGTCACAGACTGAACTATATAATTCACAGACTGAACTATAGTAGTCTCAGACTGAACTATAGTAGTCACAGACTGAACTATAGTAGTCAAAGACTGAACTATGGTAGTCACAGACTGAACTATGGTAGTCACAGACTGAACTATAGTAGTCACAGACTGAACTATATAATTCACAGACTGAACTATATTAGTCCCAGACTGAACTATAGTAGTCACAGACTGAACTATAGTAGTCACAGACTGAACTATATAATTCACAGACTAAACTATATAATTCACAGACTGAACTATAGTAGTCACAGACTGAACTATATAATTCACAGACTGAACTATAGTAGTCACAGACTGAACTATATAATTCACAGACTGAACTATAGTAGTCTCAGACTGAACTATAGTAGTCACAGACTGAACTATAGTAGTCAAAGACTGAACTATGGTAGTCACAGACTGAACTATAGTAGTCACAGACTGAACTATAGTAGTCACAGACTGAACTATATAATTCACAGACTGAACTATAGTAGTCATAGACTGAACAACATAACTCACAGACTGAGCTATGGTAGTCACAGAATGAGCTATGGTAGTCACAGACTGAACTATGGTAGTCAGAAACTTAGCTATAGTATTCACAAACTGAACTATGGTACTCACAGACATAACTATAGTAGTCACAGACTGACTACAGTAGTCTCAGACTGAACCATAGCAGTCAAAGACTGAACTATAGTAGTCAAAGACTGAACTATGGTAGTCACAGACTGAACTATAGTAGTCACAGACTGAACTATAGTAGTCACAGACTGAACTATATAATTCACAGACTGAACTATAGTAGTCTCAGACTGAACTATAGTAGTTACAGACTGAACTATGGTAGTCTCAGACTGAAACATAGTAGTCACAGACTGAACTATAGTAGTCTCAGACTGACCTATATAATTCACAGACTGAACTATAGTAGTCTCAGACTGAACTATATAATTCATAGACTGAGCTATGGTACTCACAGACTAAACTATGGTAGTCACAGACTGAGCTATGGTAGTCACAGACTAAGCTATGGTATTCACAGACTGAGCTATGGTAGTCACAGGCTGAACTATGGTAGTCAGAGACTGAGCTATGGTATTCAAAGACTGAACTATAGTAGTCATAGACTGAACAACATAACTCACAGACTGAGCTATGGTAGTCACAGAATGAGCTATGGTAGTCACAGACTGAACTATGGTAGTCAGAAACTTAGCTATAGTATTCACAAACTGAACTATGGTACTCACAGACATAACTATAGTAGTCACAGACTGACTACAGTAGTCTCAGACTGAACCATAGCAGTCAAAGACTGAACTACAGTAGTCACAAACTGAACCACAGTAGTCACAGACTGAACTATATAATTCACAGACTGAAGTATGGTAGTCACAGACTGAACTATAGTAGTCCCAGACTGAACTATAGTAGTCACAGACTGAACTATATAATTCACAGACTGAACTATAGTAGTCCCAGACTGAACTATAGTAGTGACAGACTGAACTATAGTAGTCACAGACTGAACTATATAATTCACAGACTAAACTATATAATTCACAGACTGAACTATAGTAGTCACAGACTGAACTATATAATTCACAGACTGAACTCTAGTAGTCACAGACTGAACTATATAATTCACAGACTGAACTATAGTAGTCACAGACTGAACTATATAATTCACAGACTAAACAATATAATTCACAGACTGAACTATATAATTCACAGACTGAACTATAGTAGTCACAGACTGAACTATGGTAGTCTCAGACTGAACTATGGTACTCTCAGACTGAACTATAGTAGTCACAGACTGAACTATATAATTCACAGACTGAACTATAGTCGTCTCAGACTGAACTATAGTAGTCACAGACTGAACTATAGTAGTCAAAGACTGAACTATGGTAGTCACAGACTGAACTATGGTAGTCACAGACTGAACTATAGTAGTCACAGACTGAACTATATAATTCACAGACTGAACTATATTAGTCCCAGACTGAACTATAGTAGTGACAGACTGAACTATAGTAGTCACAGACTGAACTATAGTAGTCACAGACTGAACTATATAATTCACAGACTAAACTATATAATTCACAGACTGAACTATAGTAGTCACAGACTGAACTATATAATTCACAGACTGAACTATAGTAGTCACAGACTGAACTATATAATTCACAGACTGAACTATAGTAGTCTCAGACTGAACTATAGTAGTCACAGACTGAACTATAGTAGTCAAAGACTGAACTATGGTAGTCACAGACTGAACTATAGTAGTCACAGACTGAACTATAGTAGTCACAGACTGAACTATATAATTCACAGACTAAACAATATAATTCACAGACTGAACTATATAATTCACAGACTGAACTATGGTAGTCTCAGACTGAACTATGGTACTCTCAGACTGAACTATAGTAGTCACAAACTGAACTATATAATTCACAGACTGAACTATAGTCGTCTCAGACTGAACTATAGTAGTCACAGACTGAACTATAGTAGTCAAAGACTGAACTATGGTAGTCACAGACTGAACTATGGTAGTCACAGACTGAACTATAGTAGTCACAGACTGAACTATATAATTCACAGACTGAACTATATTAGTCCCAGACTGAACTATAGTAGTCACAGACTGAACTATAGTAGTCACAGACTGAACTATATAATTCACAGACTAAACTATATAATTCACAGACTGAACTATAGTAGTCACAGACTGAACTATATAATTCACAGACTGAACTATAGTAGTCACAGACTGAACTATATAATTCACAGACTGAACTATAGTAGTCTCAGACTGAACTATAGTAGTCACAGACTGAACTATAGTAGTCAAAGACTGAACTATGGTAGTCACAGACTGAACTATAGTAGTCACAGACTGAACTATAGTAGTCACAGACTGAACTATATAATTCACAGACTGAACTATAGTAGTCATAGACTGAACAACATAACTCACAGACTGAGCTATGGTAGTCACAGAATGAGCTATGGTAGTCACAGACTGAACTATGGTAGTCAGAAACTTAGCTATAGTATTCACAAACTGAACTATGGTACTCACAGACATAACTATAGTAGTCACAGACTGACTACAGTAGTCTCAGACTGAACCATAGCAGTCAAAGACTGAACTATAGTAGTCAAAGACTGAACTATGGTAGTCACAGACTGAACTATAGTAGTCACAGACTGAACTATAGTAGTCACAGACTGAACTATATAATTCACAGACTGAACTATAGTAGTCTCAGACTGAACTATGGTAGTTACAGACTGAACTATGGTAGTCTCAGACTGAAACATAGTAGTCACAGACTGAACTATAGTAGTCTCAGACTGACCTATATAATTCACAGACTGAACTATAGTAGTCTCAGACTGAACTATATAATTCATAGACTGAGCTATGGTACTCACAGACTAAACTATGGTAGTCACAGACTGAGCTATGGTAGTCACAGACTAAGCTATGGTATTCACAGACTAAGCTATGGTAGTCACAGGCTGAACTATGGTAGTCAGAGACTGAGCTATGGTATTCAAAGACTGAACTATAGTAGTCATAGACTGAACAACATAACTCACAGACTGAGCTATGGTAGTCACAGAATGAGCTATTGTAGTCACAGACTGAACTATGGTAGTCAGAAACTTAGCTATAGTATTCACAAACTGAACTATGGTACTCACAGACATAACTATAGTAGTCACAGACTGACTACAGTAGTCTCAGACTGAACCATAGCAGTCAAAGACTGAACTACAGTAGTCACAAACTGAACCACAGTAGTCACAGACTGAACTATATAATTCACAGACTGAAGTATGGTAGTCACAGACTGAACTATAGTAGTCCCAGACTGAACTATAGTAGTCACAGACTGAACTATATAATTCACAGACTGAACTATAGTAGTCCCAGACTGAACTATAGTAGTGACAGACTGAACTATAGTAGTCACAGACTGAACTATATAATTCACAGACTGAACTCTAGTAGTCACAGACTGAACTATATAATTCACAGACTGAACTATAGTAGTCACAGACTGAACTATATAATTCACAGACTAAACGATATAATTCACAGACTGAACTATATAATTCACAGACTGAACTATAGTAGTCACAGACTGAACTATGGTAGTCTCAGACTGAACTATGGTACTCTCAGACTGAACTATAGTAGTCACAGACAGAACTATATAATTCACAGACTGAACTATAGTCGTCTCAGACAGAACTATAGTAGTCACAGACTGAACTATAGTAGTCAAAGACTGAACTATGGTAGTCACAGACTGAACTATGGTAGTCACAGACTGAACTATAGTAGTCACAGACTGAACTATATAATTCACAGACTGAACTATATTAGTCCCAGACTGAACTATAGTAGTCACAGACTGAACTATAGTAGTCACAGACTGAACTATATAATTCACAGACTAAACTATATAATTCACAGACTGAACTATAGTAGTCACAGACTGAACTATATAATTCACAGACTGAACTATAGTAGTCACAGACTGAACTATATAATTCACAGACTGAACTATAGTAGTCTCAGACTGAACTATAGTAGTCACAGACTGAACTATAGTAGTCAAAGACTGAACTATGGTAGTCACAGACTGAACTATAGTAGTCACAGACTGAACTATAGTAGTCACAGACTGAACTATAGTAGTCACAGACTGAACTATATAATTCACAGACTGAACTATAGTAGTCTCAGACTGAACTATGGTAGTTACAGACTGAACTATGGTAGTCTCAGACTGAAACATAGTAGTCACAGACTGAACTATAGTAGTCTCAGACTGACCTATATAATTCACAGACTGAACTATAGTAGTCTCAGACTGAACTATATAATTCATAGACTGAGCTATGGTACTCACAGACTAAACTATGGTAGTCACAGACTGAGCTATGGTAGTCACAGACTAAGCTATGGTAGTCACAGACTGAGCTATGGTAGTCACAGGCTGAACTATGGTAGTCAGAGACTGAGCTATGGTATTCACAGACTGAACTATAGTAGTCATAGACTGAACAACATAACTCACAGACTGAGCTATGGTAGTCACAGAATGAGCTATGGTAGTCACAGACTGAACTATGGTAGTCAGAAACTTAGCTATAGTATTCACAAACTGAACTATGGTACTCACAGACATAACTATAGTAGTCACAGACTGACTACAGTAGTCTCAGACTGAACCATAGCAGTCAAAGACTGAACTACAGTAGTCACAAACTGAACCACAGTAGTCACAGACTGAACTATATAATTCACAGACTGAATTATTGTAGTCACAGACTGAACTATGGTAGCCTCAGACTGAAGTATGGTAGTCACAGAGTGAACAATAGTAGTCCCAGACTGAACTATAGTAGTCACAGACTGAACTATATAATTCACAGACTGAACTATAGTAGTCCCAGACTGAACTATAGTAGTGACAGACTGAACTATAGTAGTCACAGACTAAACTATATAATTCACAGGCTGAACTATAGTAGTCACAGACTGAACTATATAATTCACAGACTAAACAATATAATTCACAGACTGAACTATATAATTCACAGACTGAACTATAGTAGTCACAGACTGAACTATGGTAGTCTAAGACTGAACTATGGTACTCTCAGACTGAACTATAGTAGTCACAGACTGAACTATATAATTCACAGACTGAACTATAGTAGTCTCAGACTGAACTATAGTAGTCACAGACTGAACTATAGTAGTCAAAGACTGAACTATGGTAGTCACAGACTGAACTATGGTAGTCACAGACTGAACTATAGTAGTCACAGACTGAACTATATAATTCACAGACTGAACTATATTTGTCCCAGACTGAACTATAGTAGTCACAGACTGAACTATAGTAGTCACAGACTGAACTATATAATTCACAGACTAAACTATATAATTCACAGACTGAACTATAGTAGTCACAGACTGAACTATATAATTCACAGACTGAACTATAGTAGTCACAGACTGAACTAAATAATTCACAGACTGAACTATAGTAGTCTCAGACTGAACTATAGTAGTCACAGACTGAACTATAGTAGTCAAAGACTGAACTATGGTAGTCACAGACTGAACTATAGTAGTCACAGACTGAACTATAGTAGTCACAGACTGAACTATATTATTCACAGACTGAACTATAGTAGTCTCAGACTGAACTATATAATTCATAGACTGAGCTATGGTACTCACAGACTAAACTATGGTAGTCACAGACTGAGCTATGGTAGTCACAGACTAAGCTATGGTAGTCACAGACTGAGCTATGGTAGTCACAGGCTGAACTATGGTAGTCAGAGACTGAGCTATGGTATTCACAGACTGAACTATAGTAGTCATAGACTGAACAACATATCTCACAGACTGAGCTATGGTAGTCACAGAATGAGCTATGGTAGTCACAGACTGAACTATGGTAGTCAGAAACTTAGCTATAGTATTCACAAACTGAACTATGGTACTCACAGACATAACTATAGTAGTCACAGACTGACTACAGTAGTCTCAGACTGAACCATAGCAGTCAAAGACTGAACTACAGTAGTCACAAACTGAACCACAGTAGTCACAGACTGAACTATGGTAGTCACAGACTGAACTATAGTAGTCACAGACTGAATTATAGTAGTCACAGACTGAACTATATAATTCACAGACTGAACTATAGTAGTCTCAGACTGAACTATGGTAGTTACAGACTGAACTATAGTAGTCTCAGACTGAACTAGAGTAGTCACAAACTGAACTATGGTACTCACAGACATAACTATAGTAGTCACAGACTGAACTACAGTAGTCACAGACTGAACCATAGCAGTCAAAGACTGAACTACAGTAGTCACAGACTGAACTACAGTATTCACAGACTGAACTATATAATTCACAGACTAAATTATTGTAGTCACAGACTGAACTATGGTAGCCTCAGACTGAAGTATGGTAGTCACAGACTTAACTATAGTAGTCAAAGACAGAACTATATAATTCACACATTGAATTATAGTAGTAACAGACTGAACTATAGTAGTCATAGACTGAACTATATAATTCACAGACTGAACTATAGTAGTCACAGACTGAACTATAGTAGTCACAGACTGAACTATAGTAGTCTCAGGCAGAGCTATAGTAGTCACAGGCAGAGCTATAGTAGTCACAGACTGAACTATAGTAGTCACAGACTGAACTATAGTAGTCACAGACTGAACTATAGTAGTCCCAGACTGAACTATAGTAGTCACAGACTGAACGATAGTAGTCACAGACTGAACGATAGTAGTCACAGACTGAACTATAGTAGTCACAGACTGAACTATAGTAGTCCCAGACTGAACTATAGTAGTCACAGACTGAACTATATAATTCACAGACTGAACTATAGTAGTCCCAGACTGAACTATAGCAGTGACAGACTGAACTATAGTAGTCACAGACTGAACTATAGTAGTCACAGACTGAAATATAGTAGTCACAGACTGAACTATATAATTCACAGACTGAACTATAGTAGTCACAGACTGAACTATAGTAGTCACAGGCAGAGCTATAGTAGTCACAGTCAGAGCTATAGTAGTCACAGACTGAACTATAGTAGTCACAGACTGAACTATAGTAGTCACAGACTGAAATATAGTAGTCACAGACTGAACGATAGTAGTCCCAGACTGAACTATAGTAGTCACAGACTGAACGATAGTAGTCACAGACTGAACGATAGTAGTCACAGACTGAACTATAGTAGTCCCAGACTGAACTATAGTAGTTCCAGACTGAACTATAGTAGTCACAGACTGAACTATATAATTCACAGACTAAACTATATAATTCACAGACTGAACTATAGTAGTCACAGACTGAACTATATAATTCACAGACTGAACTATAGTAGTCACAGACTGAACTATATAATTCACAGACTGAACTATAGTAGTCTCAGACTGAACTATAGTAGTCACAGACTGAACTTTAGTAGTCAAAGACTGAACTATGGTAGTCACAGACTGAACTATAGTAGTCACAGACTATACTATAATAGTCACAGACTGAACTATATAATTCACAGACTGAACTATAGTAGTCTCAGACTGAACTATGGTAGTTACAGACTGAACTATGGTAGTCTCAGACTGAAACATAGTAGTCACAGACTGAACTATAGTAGTCTCAGACTGACCTATATAATTCACAGACTGAACTATAGTAGTCTCAGACTGAACTATAGTAGTGACAGACTGAACTATAGTAGTCACAGACTGAACCACAGTAGTCACAGACTGAACTATATAATTCACAGACTGAATTATTGTAGTCACAGACTGAACTATGGTAGCCTCAGACTGAAGTATGGTAGTCACAGACTGATCTATAGTAGTCACAGACTGAACTATAGTAGTCTCAGACTGAACTAGAGTAGTCACAAACTGAACTATGGTACTCACAGACATAACTATAGTAGTCACAGACTGAACTACAGTAGTCACAGACTGAACCATAGCAGTCAAAGACTGAACTACAGTAGTCACAGACTGAACTACAGTATTCACAGACTGAACTATATAGTTCACAGACTAAATTATTGTAGTCACAGACTGAACTATGGTAGCCTCAGACTGAAGTATGGTAGTCACAGACTTAACTATAGTAGTCAAAGACAGAACTATATAATTCACACATTGAATTATAGTAGTAACAGACTGAACTATAGTAGTCATAGACTGAACTATATAATTCACAGACTGAACTATAGTAGTCACAGACTGAACTATAGTAGTCACAGACTGAACTATAGTAGTCACAGGCAGAGCTATAGTAGTCACAGGCAGAGCTATAGTAGTCACAGACTGAACTATAGTAGTCACAGACTGAACTATAGTAGTCACAGACTGAACTATAGTAGTCCCAGACTGAACTATAGTAGTCACAGACTGAACGATAGTAGTCACAGACTGAACGATAGTAGTCACAGACTGAACTATAGTAGTCACAGACTGAACTATAGTAGTCCCAGACTGAACTATAGTAGTCACAGACTGAACTATATAATTCACAGACTGAACTATAGTAGTCCCAGACTGAACTATAGCAGTGACAGACTGAACTATAGTAGTCACAGACTGAACTATATAATTCACAGACTAAACTATATAATTCAAAGACTGAACTATAGTAGTCACAGACTGAACTATATAATTCACAGACTGAACTATAGTAGTCACAGACTGAACTATATAATTCACAGACTGAACTATAGTAGTCTCAGACTGAACTATAGTAGTCACAGACTGAACTATAGTAGTCAAAGACTGAACTATGGTAGTCACAGACTGAACTATAGTAGTCACAGACTGAACTATAGTAGTCACAGACTGAACTATATAATTCACAGACTGAACTATAGTAGTCACAGACTGAACTATAGTAGTCACAGGCAGAGCTATAGTAGTCACAGGCAGAGCTATAGTAGTCACAGACTGAACTATAGTAGTCACAGACTGAACTATAGTAGTCACAGACTGAAATATAGTAGTCACAGACTGAACGATAGTAGTCCCAGACTGAACTATAGTAGTCACAGACTGAACGATAGTAGTCACAGACTGAACGATAGTAGTCACAGACTGAACTATAGTAGTCCCAGACTGAACCATAGTAGTTCCAGACTGAACTATAGTAGTCACAGACTGAACTATATAATTCACAGACTAAACTATATAATTCACAGACTGAACTATAGTAGTCACAGACTGAACTATATAATTCACAGACTGAACTATAGTAGTCACAGACTGAACTATATAATTCACAGACTGAACTATAGTAGTCTCAGACTGAACTATAGTAGTCACAGACTGAACTTTAGTAGTCAAAGACTGAACTATGGTAGTCACAGACTGAACTATAGTAGTCACAGACTATACTATAGTAGTCACAGACTGAACTATATAATTCACCGACTGAACTATAGTAGTCTCAGACTGAACTATGGTAGTTACAGACTGAACTATGGTAGTCTCAGACTGAAACATAGTAGTCACAGACTGAACTATAGTAGTCTCAGACTGACCTATATAATTCACAGACTGAACTATAGTAGTCTCAGACTGAACTATAGTAGTGACAGACTGAACTATAGTAGTCACAGACTGAACCACAGTAGTCACAGACTGAACTATATAATTCACAGACTGAATTATTGTAGTCACAGACTGAACTATGGTAGCCTCAGACTGAAGTATGGTAGTCACAGACTGATCTATAGTAGTCACAGACAGAACTATATAATTCACACACTGAATTATAGTAGTAACAGACTGAACTATAGTAGTCATAGACTGAACTATATAATTCACAGACTGAACTATAGTAGTCACAGACTGAACTATAGTCGTCACAGGCAGAGCTATAGTAGTCACAGACTGAACTATAGTAGTCACAGACTGAACTATAGTAGTCACAGACTGAACTATAGTAGTCACAGACTGAACGATAGTAGTCACAGACTGAACGATAGTAGTCACAGACTGAACTATAGTAGTCACAGACTGAACTATAGTAGTCCCAGACTGAACTATAGTAGTCACAGACTGATCTATATAATTCACAGACTGAACTATAGTAGTCCCAGACTGAACTATAGTAGTCACAGACTGAACTATAGTAGTCAGAGACTGAACTATAGTAGTCACAAACTGAGCTATGGTAGTCACAGACTGAACTATAGTACTCACAGACATAACTATGGTAGTCACAGAATGAGCTATGGTAGTCACAGACAGAACTATGGTAGTCAGAAACTTAGCTATAGTATTCACAAACTGAACTATGGTACTCACAGACATAACTATAGTAGTCACAGACTGAACTAAAGTAGTCACAGACTGAACCATAGCAGTCAAAGACTGAACTACAGAAGTCACAGACTGAACTATATAATTCACAGACTAAATTATTGTAGTCACAGACTGAACTATGGTAGCCTCAGACTAAAGTATGGTAGTCACAGACTGAACTATAGTAGTCACAGACAGAACTATATAATTCACAAACTGAATTATAGTAGTAACAGACTGAACTATAGTAGTCATAGACTGAACTATATAATTCACAGACTGAACTATAGTAGTCACAGACAGAGCTATAGTAGTCACAGACTGAACTATAGTAGTCACAGACTGAACTATAGTAGTCCCAGACTGAACTATAGTAGTCACAGACTGAACGATAGTCACAGACTGAACGATAGTAGTCACAGACTGAACTATAGTAGTCACAGACTGAACTATATAATTCACAGACTAAACTATGTAATTCACAGACTGAACTATAGTAGTCACAGACTGAACTATATAATTCACAGACTGAACTATAGTAGTCACAGACTGAACTATATAATTCACAGACTGAACTATAGTAGTCTCAGACTGAACTATAGTAGTCACAGACTGAACTATAGTAGTCAAAGACTGAACTATGGTAGTCACAGACTGAACTATAGTAGTCACAGACTGAACTATAGTAGTCACAGACTGAACTATATAATTCACCGACTGAACTATAGTAGTCTCAGACTGAACTATGGTAGTTACAGACTGAACTATGGTAGTCTCAGACTGAAACATAGTAGTCACAGACTGAACTATATAATTCACAGACTGAATTATTGTAGTCACAGACTGAACTATGGTAGCCTCAGACTGAAGTATGGTAGTCACAGACTGAACTATAGTAGTCACAGACAGAACTATATAATTCACACACTGAATTATAGTAGTAACAGACTGAACTATAGTAGTCATAGACTGAACTATATAATTCACAGACTGAACTATAGTAGTCACAGACTGAACTATAGTCGTCACAGGCAGAGCTATAGTAGTCACAGACTGAACTATAGTAGTCACAGACTGAACTATAGTAGTCACAGACTGAACGATAGTAGTCACAGACTGAACGATAGTAGTCACAGACTGAACTATAGTAGTCACAGACTGAACTATAGTAGTCCCAGACTGAACTATAGTAGTCACAGACTGAACTATATAATTCACAGACTGAACTATAGTAGTCCCAGACTGAACTATAGTAGTCACAGACTGAACTATAGTAGTCAGAGACTGAACTATAGTAGTCACAAACTGAGCTATGGTAGTCACAGAATGAACTATAGTACTCACAGACATAACTATGGTAGTCACAGAATGAGCTATGGTAGTCACAGACAGAACTATGGTAGTCAGAAACTTAGCTATAGTATTCACAAACTGAACTATAGTACTCACAGACATAACTATAGTAGTCACAGACTGAACTACAGTAGTCACAGACTGAACCATAGCAGTCAAAGACTGAACTACAGTAGTCACAGACTGAACTATGGTATCCTCAGACTGAAGTATGGTAGTCACAGACTGAACTATAGTAGTCACAGACTGAACTATAGTAGTCACAGACTGAACTATATAATTCACAGACTAAACTATATAATTCACAGACTGAACTATAGTAGGCACAGACTGAACTATATAATTCACAGACTGAACTATAGTAGTCACAGACTGAACTATATAATTCACCGACTAAACTATAGTAGTCTCAGACTGAACTATGGTAGTTACAGACTGAACTATGGTAGTCTCAGACTGAAACATAGTAGTCACAGACTGAACTATATAATTCACAGACTGAATTATTGTAGTCACAGACTGAACTATGGTAGCCTCAGACTGAAGTATGGTAGTCACAGACTGAACTATAGTAGTCACAGACAGAACTATATAATTCACACACTGAATTATAGTAGTAACAGACTGAACTATAGTAGTCATAGACTGAACTATATAATTCACAGACTGAACTATAGTAGTCACAGACTGAACTATAGTCGTCACAGGCAGAGCTATAGTAGTCACAGACTGAACTATAGTAGTCACAGACTGAACTATAGTAGTCACAGACTGAACTATAGTAGTCACAGACTGAACGATAGTAGTCACAGACTGAACGATAGTAGTCACAGACTGAACAATAGTAGTCACAGACTGAACTATAGTAGTCCCAGACTGAACTATAGTAGTCACAGACTGAACTATATAATTCACAGACTGAACTATAGTAGTCCCAGACTGAACTATAGTAGTCACAGACTGAACTATAGTAGTCAGAGACTGAACTATAGTAGTCACAAACTGAGCTATGGTAGTCACAGACTGAACTATAGTACTCACAGACATAACTATGGTAGTCTCAGAATGAGCTATGGTAGTCACAGACAGAACTATGGTAGTCAGAAACTTAGCTATAGTATTCACAAACTGAACTATAGTACTCACAGACATAACTATAGTAGTCACAGACTGAACTACAGTAGTCACAGACTGAACCATAGCAGTCAAAGACTGAACTACAGTAGTCACAGACTGAACTATGGTATCCTCAGACTGAAGTATGGTAGTCACAGACTGAACTATAGTAGTCACAGACTGAACTATAGTAGTCACAGACTGAACTATATAATTCACAGACTAAACTATATAATTCACAGACTGAACTATAGTAGTCACAGACTGAACTATATAATTCACAGAATAAACTATAGTAGTCACAGACTGAACTATATAATTCACAGACTGAACTATAGTAGTCACAGACTGAACTATATAATTCACAGACTGAACTATAGTAGTCAAAGACAGAACTATATAATTCACACATTGAATTATAGTAGTAACAGACTGAACTATAGTAGTCATAGACTGAACTATATAATTCACAGACTGAACTATAGTAGTCACAGACTGAACTATAGTAGTCACAGACTGAACTATAGTAGTCACAGGCAGAGCTATAGTAGTCACAGGCAGAGCTATAGTAGTCACAGACTGAACTATAGTAGTCACAGACTGAACTATAGTAGTCACAGACTGAACTATAGTAGTCCCAGACTGAACTATAGTAGTCACAGACTGAACGATAGTAGTCACAGACTGAACGATAGTAGTCACAGACTGAACTATAGTAGTCACAGACTGAACTATAGTAGTCCCAGACTGAACTATAGTAGTCACAGACTGAACTATATAATTCACAGACTGAACTATAGTAGTCCCAGACTGAACTATAGCAGTGACAGACTGAACTATAGTAGTCACAGACTGAACTATATAATTCACAGACTAAACTATATAATTCAAAGACTGAACTATAGTAGTCACAGACTGAACTATATAATTCACAGACTGAACTATAGTAGTCACAGACTGAACTATATAATTCACAGACTGAACTATAGTAGTCTCAGACTGAACTATAGTAGTCACAGACTGAACTATAGTAGTCAAAGACTGAACTATGGTAGTCACAGACTGAACTATAGTAGTCACAGACTGAACTATAGTAGTCACAGACTGAACTATATAATTCACAGACTGAACTATAGTAGTCACAGACTGAACTATAGTAGTCACAGGCAGAGCTATAGTAGTCACAGGCAGAGCTATAGTAGTCACAGACTGAACTATAGTAGTCACAGACTGAACTATAGTAGTCACAGACTGAAATATAGTAGTCACAGACTGAACGATAGTAGTCCCAGACTGAACTATAGTAGTCACAGACTGAACGATAGTAGTCACAGACTGAACGATAGTAGTCACAGACTGAACTATAGTAGTCCCAGACTGAACCATAGTAGTTCCAGACTGAACTATAGTAGTCACAGACTGAACTATATAATTCACAGACTAAACTATATAATTCACAGACTGAACTATAGTAGTCACAGACTGAACTATATAATTCACAGACTGAACTATAGTAGTCACAGACTGAACTATATAATTCACAGACTGAACTATAGTAGTCTCAGACTGAACTATAGTAGTCACAGACTGAACTTTAGTAGTCAAAGACTGAACTATGGTAGTCACAGACTGAACTATAGTAGTCACAGACTATACTATAGTAGTCACAGACTGAACTATATAATTCACAGACTGAACTATAGTAGTCTCAGACTGAACTATGGTAGTTACAGACTGAACTATGGTAGTCTCAGACTGAAACATAGTAGTCACAGACTGAACTATAGTAGTCTCAGACTGACCTATATAATTCACAGACTGAACTATAGTAGTCTCAGACTGAACTATAGTAGTGACAGACTGAACTATAGTAGTCACAGACTGAACCACAGTAGTCACAGACTGAACTATATAATTCACAGACTGAATTATTGTAGTCACAGACTGAACTATGGTAGCCTCAGACTGAAGTATGGTAGTCACAGACTGATCTATAGTAGTCACAGACAGAACTATATAATTCACACACTGAATTATAGTAGTAACAGACTGAACTATAGTAGTCATAGACTGAACTATATAATTCACAGACTGAACTATAGTAGTCACAGACTGAACTATAGTCGTCACAGGCAGAGCTATAGTAGTCACAGACTGAACTATAGTAGTCACAGACTGAACTATAGTAGTCACAGACTGAACTATAGTAGTCACAGACTGAACGATAGTAGTCACAGACTGAACGATAGTAGTCACAGACTGAACTATAGTAGTCACAGACTGAACTATAGTAGTCCCAGACTGAACTATAGTAGTCACAGACTGATCTATATAATTCACAGACTGAACTATAGTAGTCCCAGACTGAACTATAGTAGTCACAGACTGAACTATAGTAGTCAGAGACTGAACTATAGTAGTCACAAACTGAGCTATGGTAGTCACAGACTGAACTATAGTACTCACAGACATAACTATGGTAGTCACAGAATGAGCTATGGTAGTCACAGACAGAACTATGGTAGTCAGAAACTTAGCTATAGTATTCACAAACTGAACTATGGTACTCACAGACATAACTATAGTAGTCACAGACTGAACTAAAGTAGTCACAGACTGAACCATAGCAGTCAAAGACTGAACTACAGAAGTCACAGACTGAACTATATAATTCACAGACTAAATTATTGTAGTCACAGACTGAACTATGGTAGCCTCAGACTAAAGTATGGTAGTCACAGACTGAACTATAGTAGTCACAGACAGAACTATATAATTCACAAACTGAATTATAGTAGTAACAGACTGAACTATAGTAGTCATAGACTGAACTATATAATTCACAGACTGAACTATAGTAGTCACAGACAGAGCTATAGTAGTCACAGACTGAACTATAGTAGTCACAGACTGAACTATAGTAGTCCCAGACTGAACTATAGTAGTCACAGACTGAACGATAGTCACAGACTGAACGATAGTAGTCACAGACTTAACTATAGTAGTCACAGACTGAACTATATAATTCACAGACTAAACTATGTAATTCACAGACTGAACTATAGTAGTCACAGACTGAACTATATAATTCACAGACTGAACTATAGTAGTCACAGACTGAACTATATAATTCACAGACTGAACTATAGTAGTCTCAGACTGAACTATAGTAGTCACAGACTGAACTATAGTAGTCAAAGACTGAACTATGGTAGTCACAGACTGAACTATAGTAGTCACAGACTGAACTATAGTAGTCACAGACTGAACTATATAATTCACCGACTGAACTATAGTAGTCTCAGACTGAACTATGGTAGTTACAGACTGAACTATGGTAGTCTCAGACTGAAACATAGTAGTCACAGACTGAACTATATAATTCACAGACTGAATTATTGTAGTCACAGACTGAACTATGGTAGCCTCAGACTGAAGTATGGTAGTCACAGACTGAACTATAGTAGTCACAGACAGAACTATATAATTCACACACTGAATTATAGTAGTAACAGACTGAACTATAGTAGTCATAGACTGAACTATATAATTCACAGACTGAACTATAGTAGTCACAGACTGAACTATAGTCGTCACAGGCAGAGCTATAGTAGTCACAGACTGAACTATAGTAGTCACAGACTGAACTATAGTAGTCACAGACTGAACGATAGTAGTCACAGACTGAACGATAGTAGTCACAGACTGAACTATAGTAGTCACAGACTGAACTATAGTAGTCCCAGACTGAACTATAGTAGTCACAGACTGAACTATATAATTCACAGACTGAACTATAGTAGTCCCAGACTGAACTATAGTAGTCACAGACTGAACTATAGTAGTCAGAGACTGAACTATAGTAGTCACAAACTGAGCTATGGTAGTCACAGAATGAACTATAGTACTCACAGACATAACTATGGTAGTCACAGAATGAGCTATGGTAGTCACAGACAGAACTATGGTAGTCAGAAACTTAGCTATAGTATTCACAAACTGAACTATAGTACTCACAGACATAACTATAGTAGTCACAGACTGAACTACAGTAGTCACAGACTGAACCATAGCAGTCAAAGACTGAACTACAGTAGTCACAGACTGAACTATGGTATCCTCAGACTGAAGTATGGTAGTCACAGACTGAACTATAGTAGTCACAGACTGAACTATAGTAGTCACAGACTGAACTATATAATTCACAGACTAAACTATATAATTCACAGACTGAACTATAGTAGGCACAGACTGAACTATATAATTCACAGACTGAACTATAGTAGTCACAGACTGAACTATATAATTCACCGACTAAACTATAGTAGTCTCAGACTGAACTATGGTAGTTACAGACTGAACTATGGTAGTCTCAGACTGAAACATAGTAGTCACAGACTGAACTATATAATTCACAGACTGAATTATTGTAGTCACAGACTGAACTATGGTAGCCTCAGACTGAAGTATGGTAGTCACAGACTGAACTATAGTAGTCACAGACAGAACTATATAATTCACACACTGAATTATAGTAGTAACAGACTGAACTATAGTAGTCATAGACTGAACTATATAATTCACAGACTGAACTATAGTAGTCACAGACTGAACTATAGTCGTCACAGGCAGAGCTATAGTAGTCACAGACTGAACTATAGTAGTCACAGACTGAACTATAGTAGTCACAGACTGAACTATAGTAGTCACAGACTGAACGATAGTAGTCACAGACTGAACGATAGTAGTCACAGACTGAACAATAGTAGTCACAGACTGAACTATAGTAGTCCCAGACTGAACTATAGTAGTCACAGACTGAACTATATAATTCACAGACTGAACTATAGTAGTCCCAGACTGAACTATAGTAGTCACAGACTGAACTATAGTAGTCAGAGACTGAACTATAGTAGTCACAAACTGAGCTATGGTAGTCACAGACTGAACTATAGTACTCACAGACATAACTATGGTAGTCTCAGAATGAGCTATGGTAGTCACAGACAGAACTATGGTAGTCAGAAACTTAGCTATAGTATTCACAAACTGAACTATAGTACTCACAGACATAACTATAGTAGTCACAGACTGAACTACAGTAGTCACAGACTGAACCATAGCAGTCAAAGACTGAACTACAGTAGTCACAGACTGAACTATGGTATCCTCAGACTGAAGTATGGTAGTCACAGACTGAACTATAGTAGTCACAGACTGAACTATAGTAGTCACAGACTGAACTATATAATTCACAGACTAAACTATATAATTCACAGACTGAACTATAGTAGTCACAGACTGAACTATATAATTCACAGAATAAACTATAGTAGTCACAGACTGAACTATATAATTCACAGACTGAACTATAGTAGTCACAGACTGAACTATATAATTCACAGACTAAACAATATAATTCACAGACTGAACTATATAATTCACAGACTGAACTATAGTAGTCACAGACTGAACTATGGTAGTCTCAGACTGAACTATGGTACTCTCAGACTGAACTATAGTAGTCACAGACTGAACTATAGTAGTCACAGACTGAACTATAGTAGTCACAGACTGAACTATGGTAGTCACAGACTGAACTATGATAGTCACAGACTGAACTATAGTAGTCACAGACTGAACTATAGTAGTCACAGACTGAACTATATAATTCACAGACTGAACTATAGTAGTCTCAGACTGAACTATGGTAGTTACAGACTGAACTACAGTAGTCACAGACTGAACTATGGTATCCTCAGACTGAAGTATGGTAGTCACAGACTGAACTATAGTAGTCACAGACTGAACTATAGTAGTCACAGACTGAACTATATAATTCACAGACTAAACTATATAATTCACAGACTGAACTATAGTAGTCACAGACTGAACTATATAATTCACAGACTGAACTATAGTAGTCACAGACTGAACTATATAATTCACAGACTGAACTATAGTAGTCACAGACTGAACTATATAATTCACAGACTAAACAATATAATTCACAGACTGAACTATATAATTCACAGACTGAACTATAGTAGTCACAGACTGAACTATGGTAGTCTCAGACTGAACTATGGTACTCTCAGACTGAACTATAGTAGTCACAGACTGAACTATATAATTCACAGACTGAACTATAGTAGTCTCAGACTGAACTATAGTAGTCACAGACTGAACTATAGTAGTCACAGACTGAACTATGGTAGTCACAGACTGAACTATGATAGTCACAGACTGAACTATAGTAGTCACAGACTGAACTATAGTAGTCACAGACTGAACTATAGTAGTCACAGACTGAACTATAGTAGTCTCAGACTGAACTATAGTAGTCTCAGACTGAACTATGGTAGTTACAGACTGAACTATAGTAGTCTCAGACTGAACTAGAGTAGTCACAGACTGAACTATGGTAGTCTCAGACTGAAACATAGTAGTCACAGACTGAACAATAGTAGTCTCAGACTGAACTATATAATTCACAGACTGAACTATAGTAGTCTCAGACTGAATTATATAATTCATAGACTGAGCTATGGTAGTCACAGACTAAACTATGGTAGTCACAGACTAAGCTATGGTAGTCATAGACTAAGCTATGGTAGTCACAGACTGAGCTATGGTAGTCACAGACTGAACTATGGTAGTCAGAGACTGAGCTATGGTATTCACAGACTGAACTATAGTAGTCATAGACTGAACAACATAACTCACAGACTGAGCTATGGTAGTCACAGACTGAACTATGGTAGTCACAGACTGAAATATAGTAGTCAGAGACTGAACTATAGTAGTCACAAACTGAGCTATGGTAGTCACAGACTGAACTATAGTACTCACAGACATAACTATGGTAGTCACAGAATTAGCTATGGTAGTCACAGACTGAACTATGGTAGTCAGAAACTTAGCTATAGTATTCACAAACTGAACTATGGTACTCACAGACATAACTATAGTAGTCACAGACTGACTACAGTAGTCTCAGACTGAACCATAGCAGTCAAAGACTGAACTACAGTAGTCAGAGACTGAACCACAGTAGTCACAGACTGAACTATATAATTCACAGACTAAATTATTGTAGTCACAGACTGAACTATGGTAGCCTCAGACTGAAGTATGGTAGTCACAGACTGAACTATAGTAGTCACAGACTGAACTATAGTCGTCACAGGCAGAGCTATAGTAGTCACAGACTGAACTATAGTAGTCACAGACTGAACTATAGTAGTCACAGACTGAACTATAGTAGTCACAGACTGAACTATAGTAGTCACAGACTGAACGATAGTAGTCACAGACTGAACGATAGTAGTCACAGACTGAACTATAGTAGTCACAGACTGAACGATAGTCACAGACTGAACGATAGTAGTCACAGACTGAACTATAGTAGTCACAGACTGAACTATATAATTCACAGACTAAACTATGTAATTCACAGACTGAACTATAGTAGTCACAGACTGAACTATATAATTCACAGACTGAACTATAGTAGTCACAGACTGAACTATAGTAATCATAGACTGAACTATATAATTCACAGACTGAACTATAGTAGTCACAGACTGAACTATAGTCGTCACAGGCAGAGCTATAGTAGTCACAGACTGAACTATAGTAGTCACAGACTGAACTATAGTAGTCACAGACTGAACTATAGTAGTCACAGACTGAACGATAGTAGTCACAGACTGAACGATAGTAGTCACAGACTGAACTATAGTAGTCACAGACTGAACTATAGTAGTCCCAGACTGAACTATAGTAGTCACAGACTGATCTATATAATTCACAGACTGAACTATAGTAGTCCCAGACTGAACTATAGTAGTCACAGACTGAACTATAGTAGTCAGAGACTGAACTATAGTAGTCACAAACTGAGCTATGGTAGTCACAGACTGAACTATAGTACTCACAGACATAACTATGGTAGTCACAGAATGAGCTATGGTAGTCACAGACAGAACTATGGTAGTCAGAAACTTAGCTATAGTATTCACAAACTGAACTATGGTACTCACAGACATAACTATAGTAGTCACAGACTGAACTACAGTAGTCACATACTGAACCATAGCAGTCAAAGACTGAACTACAGAAGTCACAGACTGAACTATATAATTCACAGACTAAATTATTGTAGTCACAGACTGAACTATGGTAGCCTCAGACTAAAGTATGGTAGTCACAGACTGAACTATAGTAGTCACAGACAGAACTATATAATTCACAAACTGAATTATAGTAGTAACAGACTGAACTATAGTAGTCATAGACTGAACTATATAATTCACAGACTGAACTATAGTAGTCACAGACAGAGCTATAGTAGTCACAGACTGAACTATAGTAGTCACAGACTGAACTATAGTAGTCCCAGACTGAACTATAGTAGTCACAGACAGAACGATAGTCACAGACTGAACGATAGTAGTCACAGACTGAACTATAGTAGTCACAGACTGAACTATATAATTCACAGACTAAACTATGTAATTCACAGACTGAACTATATTAGTCACAGACTGAACTATATAATTCACAGACTGAACTATAGTAGTCACAGACTGAACTATATAATTCACAGACTAAACTATGTAATTCACAGACTGAACTATATTAGTCACAGACTGAACTATATAATTCACAGACTGAACTATAGTAGTCTCAGACTGAACTATAGTAGTCACAGACTGAACTATAGTAGTCAAAGACTGAACTATGGTAGTCACAGACTGAACTATAGTAGTCACAGACTGAACTATAGTAGTCACAGACTGAACTATATAATTCACCGACTGAACTATAGTAGTCTCAGACTGAACTATGGTAGTTACAGACTGAACTATGGTAGTCTCAGACTGAAACATAGTAGTCACAGACTGAACTATATAATTCACAGACTGAATTATTGTAGTCACAGACTGAACTATGGTAGCCTCAGACTGAAGTATGGTAGTCACAGACTGAACTATAGTAGTCACAGACAGAACTATATAATTCACACACTGAATTATAGTAGTAACAGACTGAACTATAGTAGTCATAGACTGAACTATATAATTCACAGACTGAACTATAGTAGTCACAGACAGAGCTATAGTAGTCACAGACTGAACTATAGTAGTCACAGACTGAACTATAGTAGTCCCAGACTGAACTATAGTAGTCACAGACTGAACGATAGTCACAGACTGAACGATAGTAGTCACAGACTGAACTATAGTAGTCACAGACTGAACTATATAATTCACAGACTAAACTATGTAATTCACAGACTGAACTATATTAGTCACAGACTGAACTATATAATTCACAGACTGAACTATAGTAGTCACAGACTGAACTATATAATTCACAGACTGAACTATAGTAGTCTCAGACTGAACTATAGTAGTCACAGACTGAACTATAGTAGTCAAAGACTGAACTATGGTAGTCACAGACTGAACTATAGTAGTCACAGACTGAACTATAGTAGTCACAGACTGAACTATATAATTCACCGACTGAACTATAGTAGTCTCAGACTGAACTATGGTAGTTACAGACTGAACTATGGTAGTCTCAGACTGAAACATAGTAGTCACAGACTGAACTATATAATTCACAGACTGAATTATTGTAGTCACAGACTGAACTATGGTAGCCTCAGACTGAAGTATGGTAGTCACAGACTGAACTATAGTAGTCACAGACAGAACTATATAATTCACACACTGAATTATAGTAGTAACAGACTGAACTATAGTAGTCATAGACTGAACTATATAATTCACAGACTGAACTATAGTAGTCACAGACTGAACTATAGTCGTCACAGGCAGAGCTATAGTAGTCACAGACTGAACTATAGTAGTCACAGACTGAACTATAGTAGTCACAGACTGAACGATAGTAGTCACAGACTGAACGATAGTAGTCACAGACTGAACTATAGTAGTCACAGACTGAACTATAGTAGTCCCAGACTGAAGTATGGTAGTCACAGACTGAACTATAGTAGTCACAGACTGAACTATAGTAGTCACAGACTGAACTATATAATTCACAGACTAAACTATATAATTCACAGACTGAACTATAGTAGTCACAGACTGAACTATATAATTCACAGAATAAACTATAGTAGTCACAGACTGAACTATATAATTCACAGACTGAACTATAGTAGTCACAGACTGAACTATATAATTCACAGACTAAACAATATAATTCACAGACTGAACTATATAATTCACAGACTGAACTATAGTAGTCACAGACTGAACTATGGTAGTCTCAGACTGAACTATGGTACTCTCAGACTGAACTATAGTAGTCACAGATTGAACTATATAATTCACAGACTGAACTATAGTAGTCTCAGACTGAACTATAGTAGTCACAGACTGAACTATAGTAGTCACAGACTGAACTATGGTAGTCACAGACTGAACTATGATAGTCACAGACTGAACTATAGTAGTCACAGACTGAACTATAGTAGTCACAGACTGAACTATATAATTCACAGACTGAACTATAGTAGTCTCAGACTGAACTATGGTAGTTACAGACTGAACTACAGTAGTCACAGACTGAACTATGGTATCCTCAGACTGAAGTATGGTAGTCACAGACTGAACTATAGTAGTCACAGACTGAACTATAGTAGTCACAGACTGAACTATATCATTCACAGACTAAACTATATAATTCACAGACTGAACTATAGTAGTCACAGACTGAACTATATAATTCACAGACTGAACTATAGTAGTCACAGACTGAACTATATAATTCACAGACTGAACTATAGTAGTCACAGACTGAACTATATAATTCACAGACTAAACAATATAATTCACAGACTGAACTATATAATTCACAGACTGAACTATAGTAGTCACAGACTGAACTACGGTAGTCTCAGACTGAACTATGGTACTCTCAGACTAAACTATAGTAGTCACAGACTGAACTATATAATTCACAGACTGAACTATAGTAGTCTCAGACTGAACTATAGTAGTCACAGACTGAACTATAGTAGTCACAGACTGAACTATGGTAGTCACAGACTGAACTATGATAGTCACAGACTGAACTATAGTAGTCACAGACTGAACTATAGTAGTCACAGACTGAACTATATAATTCACAGACTGAACTATAGTAGTCTCAGACTGAACTATGGTAGTTACAGACTGAACTATAGTAGTCTCAGACTGAACTAGAGTAGTCACAGACTGAACTATGGTAGTCTCAGACTGAAACATAGTAGTCACAGACTGAACAATAGTAGTCTCAGACTGAACTATATAATTCACAGACTGAACTATAGTAGTCTCAGACTGAATTATATAATTCATTGACTGAGCTATGGTAGTCACAGACTAAACTATGGTAGTCACAGACTAAGCTATGGTAGTCATAGACTAAGCTATGGTAGTCACAGACTGAGCTATGGTAGTCACAGACTGAACTATGGTAGTCAGAGACTGAGCTATGGTATTCACAGACTGAACTATAGTAGTCATAGACTGAACAACATAACTCACAGACTGAGCTATGGTAGTCACAGACTGAACTATGGTAGTCACAGACTGAAATATAGTAGTCAGAGACTGAACTATAGTAGTCACAAACTGAGCTATAGTAGTCATAGACTGAACTATATAATTCACAGACTGAACTATAGTAGTCACAGACAGAGCTATAGTAGTCACAGACTGAACTATAGTAGTCACAGACTGAACTATAGTAGTCCCAGACTGAACTATAGTAGTCACAGACTGAACGATAGTCACAGACTGAACGATAGTAGTCACAGACTGAACTATAGTAGTCACAGACTGAACTATATAATTCACAGACTAAACTATGTAATTCACAGACTGAACTATAGTAGTCACAGACTGAACTATATAATTCACAGACTGAACTATAGTAGTCACAGACTGAACTATATAATTCACAGACTGAACTATAGTAGTCTCAGACTGAACTATAGTAGTCACAGACTGAACTATAGTAGTCAAAGACTGAACTATGGTAGTCACAGACTGAACTATAGTAGTCACAGACTGAACTATAGTAGTCACAGACTGAACTATATAATTCACCGACTGAACTATAGTAGTCTCAGACTGAACTATGGTAGTTACAGACTGAACTATGGTAGTCTCAGACTGAAACATAGTAGTCACAGACTGAACTATATAATTCACAGACTGAATTATTGTAGTCACAGACTGAACTATGGTAGCCTCAGACTGAAGTATGGTAGTCACAGACTGAACTATAGTAGTCACAGACAGAATTATATAATTCACACACTGAATTATAGTAGTAACAGACTGAACTATAGTAGTCATAGACTGAACTATATAATTCACAGACTGAACTATAGTAGTCACAGACTGAACTATAGTCGTCACAGGCAGAGCTATAGTAGTCACAGACTGAACTATAGTAGTCACAGACTGAACTATAGTAGTCACAGACTGAACGATAGTAGTCACAGACTGAACGATAGTAGTCACAGACTGAACTATAGTAGTCACAGACTGAACTATAGTAGTCCCAGACTGAAGTATGGTAGTCACAGACTGAACTATAGTAGTCACAGAATGAACTATAGTAGTCACAGACTGAACTATATAATTCACAGACTAAACTATTTAATTCACAGACTGAACTATAGTAGTCACAGACTGAACTATATAATTCACAGAATAAACTATAGTAGTCACAGACTGAACTATATAATTCACAGACTGAACTATAGTAGTCACAGACTGAACTATATAATTCACAGACTAAACAATATAATTCACAGACTGAACTATATAATTCACAGACTGAACTATAGTAGTCACAGACTGAACTATGGTAGTCTCAGACTGAACTATGGTACTCTCAGACTGAACTATAGTAGTCACAGACTGAACTATATAATTCACAGACTGAACTATAGTAGTCTCAGACTGAACTATAGTAGTCACAGACTGAACTATAGTAGTCACAGACTGAACTATGGTAGTCACAGACTGAACTATGATAGTCACAGACTGAACTATAGTAGTCACAGACTGAACTATAGTAGTCACAGACTGAACTATATAATTCACAGACTGAACTATAGTAGTCTCAGACTGAACTATGGTAGTTACAGACTGAACTACAGTAGTCACAGACTGAACTATGGTATCCTCAGACTGAAGTATGGTAGTCACAGACTGAACTATAGTAGTCACAGACTGAACTATAGTAGTCACAGACTGAACTATATCATTCACAGACTAAACTATATAATTCACAGACTGAACTATAGTAGTCACAGACTGAACTATATAATTCACAGACTGAACTATAGTAGTCACAGACTGAACTATATAATTCACAGACTGAACTATAGTAGTCACAGACTGAACTATATAATTCACAGATTAAACAATATAATTCACAGACTGAACTATATAATTCACAGACTGAACTATAGTAGTCACAGACTGAACTATGGTAGTCTCAGACTGAACTATGGTACTCTCAGACTGAACTATAGTAGTCACAGACTGAACTATATAATTCACAGACTGAACTATAGTAGTCTCAGACTGAACTATAGTAGTCACAGACTGAACTATAGTAGTCACAGACTGAACTATGGTAGTCACAGACTGAACTATGATAGTCACAGACTGAACTATAGTAGTCACAGACTGAACTATAGTAGTCACAGACTGAACTATATAATTCACAGACTGAACTATAGTAGTCTCAGACTGAACTATGGTAGTTACAGACTGAACTATAGTAGTCTCAGACTGAACTAGAGTAGTCACAGACTGAACTATGGTAGTCTCAGACTGAAACATAGTAGTCACAGACTGAACAATAGTAGTCTCAGACTGAACTATATAATTCACAGACTGAACTATAGTAGTCTCAGACTGAATTATATAATTCATAGACTGAGCTATGGTAGTCACAGACTAAACTATGGTAGTCACAGACTAAGCTATGGTAGTCATAGACTAAGCTATGGTAGTCACAGACTGAGCTATGGTAGTCACAGACTGAACTATGGTAGTCAGAGACTGAGCTATGGTATTCACAGACTGAACTATAGTAGTCATAGACTGAACAACATAACTCACAGACTGAGCTATGGTAGTCACAGACTGAACTATGGTAGTCACAGACTGAAATATAGTAGTCAGAGACTGAACTATAGTAGTCACAAACTGAGCTATGGTAGTCACAGACTGAACTATAGTACTCACAGACATAACTATGGTAGTCACAGAATTAGCTATGGTAGTCACAGACTGAACTATGGTAGTCAGAAACTTAGCTATAGTATTCACAAACTGAACTATGGTACTCACAGACATAACTATAGTAGTCACAGACTGACTACAGTAGTCTCAGACTGAACCATAGCAGTCAAAGACTGAACTACAGTAGTCAGAGACTGAACCACAGTAGTCACAGACTGAACTATATAATTCACAGACTAAATTATTGTAGTCACAGACTGAACTATGGTAGCCTCAGACTGAAGTATGGTAGTCACAGACTGAACTATAGTAGTCACAGACTGAACTATAGTCGTCACAGACTGAACTATATAATTCACAGACTGAACTATAGTAGTCTCAGACTGAACTATAGTAGTCACAGACTGAACTATAGTAGTCAAAGACTGAACTATGGTAGTCACAGACTGAACTATGGTAGTCACAGACTGAACTATAGTAGTCACAGACTGAACTATAGTAGTCACAGACTGAACTATATAATTCACAGACTGAACTATAGTAGTCTCAGACTGAACTATGGTAGTTACAGACTGAACTATAGTAGTCTCAGACTGAACTAGAGTAGTCACAGACTGAACTATGGTAGTCGCAGACTGAAACATAGTAGTCACAGACTGAACTATAGTAGTCTCAGACTGAATTATATAATTCATAGACTGAGCTATGGTAGTCACAGACTAAACTATGGTAGTCACAGACTAAGCTATGGTAGTCATAGACTAAGCTATGGTAGTCACAGACTGAGCTATGGTAGTCACAGACTGAACTATGGTAGTCAGAGACTGAGCTATGGTATTCACAGACTGAACTATAGTAGTCATAGACTGAACAACATAACTCACAGACTGAGCTATGGTAGTCACAGACTGAACTATGGTAGTCACAGACTGAACTATAGTAGTCAGAGACTGAACTATAGTAGTCACAAACTGAGCTATGGTAGTCACAGACTGAACTATAGTACTCACAGACATAACTATGGTAGTCACAGAATGAGCTATGGTAGTCACAGACTGAACTATGGTAGTCAGAAACTTAGCTATAGTATTCACAAACTGAACTATGGTACTCACAGACTTAACTATAGTAGTCACAGACTTAACTATAGTAGTCTCAGACTGAACTATATAATTCACAGACTGAACTATAGTAGTCTCAGACTGAACCATCGCAGTCAAAGACTGAACTACAGTAGTCACAGACTGAACCACAGTAGTCACAGACTGAACTATATAATTCACAGACTGAATTATTGTAGTCACAGACTGAACTATGGTAGCCTCAAACTGAAGTATGGTAGTCACAGACTGAACTATAGTAGTCACAGACAGAACTATATAATTCACACACTGAATTATAGTAGTAACAGATTGAACTATAGTAGTCATAGACTGAACTATATAATTCACAGACTGAACTATAGTAGTCACAGACTGAACTATATAATTCACAGACTGAATTATAGTAGTCACAGACTGAACTATAGTAGTCACAGACTGAACTATGGTACTCTCAGACTTAACTATAGTAGTCACAGACTTAACTATAGTAGTCTCAGACTGAACTATATAATTCACAGACTGAACTATAGTAGTCTCAGACTGAACAATAGCAGTCACAGACTGAACTATGGTAGTCTCAGACTTAACTATAATAGTCACAGACTGAACTATAGTAGTCTCAGGCAGAGCTATAGTAGTCACAGACTGAACTATAGTAGTCCCAGACTGAACTATAGTAGTCACAGACTGAACTATAGTAGTCACAGGCAGAGCTATAGTAGTCACAGACTGAACTATAGTAGTCACAGACTGAACTATAGTAGTCACAGACTGAACTATAGTAGTCACAGGCAGAGCTATAGTAGTCACAGACTGAACTATAGTAGTCCCAGACTGAACTATAGTAGTCACAGACTGAACTATAGTAGTCACAGGCAGAGCTATAGTAGTCACAGACTGAACTATAGTAGACACAGACTGAACTATAGTAGTCACAGACTGAACTATAGTAGTCACAGACTGAACTATAGTAGTCACAGACTGAACTATAGTAGTCACAGGCAGAGCTATAGTAGTCACATACTGAACTATAGTAGTCACAGACTGAACTATAGTAGTCACAGACTGAACTATATAATTCACAGACTGAACTATAGTAGTCTCAGACTGAACTATAGTAGTCTCAGACTGAACTATAGTAGTCACAGACTGAACTATAGTAGTCAAAGACTGAACTATGGTAGTCACAGACTAAACTATAGTAGTCACAGGCAGAGCTATAGTAGTCACAGACTGAACTATAGTAGTCACAGACTGAACTATAGTAGTCACAGACTGAACTATAGTAGTCACAGGCAGAGCTATAGTAGTCACAGACTGAACTATAGTAGTCCCAGACTGAACTATAGTAGTCACAGACTGAACTATAGTAGTCACAGACTGAACTATGGTAGTCTCAGACTGAACTATGGTACTCTCAGACTGAACTATAGTAGTCACAGACTGAACTATATAATTCACAGACTGAACTATAGTAGTCTCAGACTGAACTATAGTAGTCACAGACTGAACTATAGTAGTCAAAGACTGAACTATGGTAGTCACAGACTGAACTATGGTAGTCACAGACTGAACTATAGTAGTCACAGACTGAACTATAGTAGTCACAGACTGAACTATATAATTCACAGACTGAACTATAGTAGTCTCAGACTGAACTATGGTAGTTACAGACTGAACTATAGTAGTCTCAGACTGAACTAGAGTAGTCACAGACTGAACTATGGTAGTCGCAGACTGAAACATAGTAGTCACAGACTGAACTATAGTAGTCTCAGACTGAATTATATAATTCATAGACTGAGCTATGGTAGTCACAGACTAAACTATGGTAGTCACAGACTAAGCTATGGTAGTCATAGACTAAGCTATGGTAGTCACAGACTGAGCTATGGTAGTCACAGACTGAACTATGGTAGTCAGAGACTGAGCTATGGTATTCACAGACTGAACTATAGTAGTCATAGACTGAACAACATAACTCACAGACTGAGCTATGGTAGTCACAGACTGAACTATGGTAGTCACAGACTGAACTATAGTAGTCAGAGACTGAACTATAGTAGTCACAAACTGAGCTATGGTAGTCACAGACTGAACTATAGTACTCACAGACATAACTATGGTAGTCACAGAATGAGCTATGGTAGTCACAGACTGAACTATGGTAGTCAGAAACTTAGCTATAGTATTCAAAAACTGAACTATGGTGCTCACAGACATAACTATAGTAGTCACAGAATGACTACAGTAGTCTCAGACTGAACCATAGCAGTCAAAGACTGAACTACAGTAGTCACAGACTGAACCACAGTAGTCACAGACTGAACTATATAATTCACAGACTGAATTATTGTAGTCACAGACTGAACTATGGTAGCCTCAGACTGAAGTATGGTAGTCACAGACTGAACTATAGTAGTCACAGACAGAACTATATAATTCACACACTGAATTATAGTAGTAACACACTGAACTATAGTAGTCATAGACTGAACTATATAATTCACAGACTGAACTATAGTAGTCACAGACTGAACTATATAATTCACAGACTGAACTATAGTTGTCACAGACTGAACTATATAATTCACAGACTGAACTATAGTTGTCACAGACTGAACAATATAATTCACAGACTGAACTCTAGTAGTCACAGACTGAACTATATAATTCACAGACTGAATTATAGTAGTCACAGACTGAACTATAGTAGTCACAGACTGAACTATGGTACTCTCAGACTTAACTATAGTAGTCACAGACTTAACTATAGTAGTCTCAGACTGAACTATATAATTCACAGACTGAACTATAGTAGTCTCAGACTGAACAATAGCAGTCACAGACTGAACTATGGTAGTCTCAGACTTAACTATAATAGTCACAGACTGAACTATAGTAGTCTCAGACTGAACTATATAATTCACAGACTGAACTGCAGTAGTCTCAGACTGAACTATATAATTCATAGACTTAGTTATGGTAGTCATAGACTGAACTATGGTAGTCACAGACTGAGCTATAGTAGTCACAGACTGAACTATAGCAGTCACAAACTGAGGTATGGTAATCACAGACTGAACTATAGTACTCACAGACATAACTATAGTAGTCACAGAATGAGCTATGGTAGTCACAGACTGAACTATGGTAGTCAGAGACTGAGCTATAGTATTCACAGACTGAACTATAGTAGTCTCAGACTGAACTATGTTACTCTCAGACTGAACTATAGTAGTCACAGACTGAACTATATAATTCACAGACTGAACTATAGTAGTCTCAGACTGAACTACAGTAGTCACAGACTGAACTATAGTAGTCAAAGACTGAACTATAGTAGTCACAGGCAGAGCTATAGTAGTCACAGACTGAACTATAGTAGTCCCAGACTGAACTATAGTAGTCACAGACTGAACTATAGTAGTCACAGGCAGAGCTATAGTAGTCACAGACTGAACTATAGTAGTCACAGACTGAACTATAGTAGTCACAGACTGAACTATAGTAGTCACAGACTGAACTATAGTAGTCACAGGCAGAGCTATAGTAGTCACATACTGAACTATAGTAGTCACAGACTGAACTATAGTAGTCACAGACTGAACTATAGTAGTCACAGACTGAACTATATAATTCACAGACTGAACTATAGTAGTCTCAGACTGAACTATGGTAGTTACAGACTGAACTATAGTAGTCTCAGACTGAACTAGAGTAGTCACAGACTGAACTATGGTAGTCTCAGACTGAACTATGTTACTCTCAGACTGAACTATAGTAGTCACAGACTGAACTATATAATTCACAGACTGAACTATAGTAGTCTCAGACTGAACTATGTTACTCTCAGACTGAACTATAGTAGTCACAGACTGAACTATATAATTCACAGACTGAACTATAGTAGTCTCAGACTGAACTACAGTAGTCACAGACTGAACTATAGTAGTCAAAGACTGAACTATAGTAGTCACAGGCAGAGCTATAGTAGTCACAGACTGAACTATAGTAGTCCCAGACTGAACTATAGTAGTCACAGACTGAACTATAGTAGTCACAGGCAGAGCTATAGTAGTCACAGACTGAACTATAGTAGTCACAGACTGAACTATAGTAGTCACAGACTGAACTATAGTAGTCACAGACTGAACTATAGTAGTCACAGGCAGAGCTATAGTAGTCACATACTGAACTATAGTAGTCACAGACTGAACTATAGTAGTCACAGACTGAACTATAGTAGTCACAGACTGAACTATATAATTCACAGACTGAACTATAGTAGTCTCAGACTGAACTATGGTAGTTACAGACTGAACTATAGTAGTCTCAGACTGAACTAGAGTAGTCACAGACTGAACTATGGTAGTCTCAGACTGAAACATAGTAGTCACAGACTGAACTATAGTAGTCTCAGACTGAACTATATAATTCACAGAATGAACTATAGTAGTCTCAGACTGAATTATATAATTCATAGACTGAGCTATGGTAGTCACAGACTAAACTATGGTAGTCACAGACTAAGCTATGGTAGTCATAGACTAAGCTATGGTAGTCTCAGACTGAACTATATAATTCACAGACTGAACTATAGTAGTCTCAGACTGAACAATAGCAGTCACAGACTGAACTATGGTAGTCTCAGACTTAACTATAATAGTCACAGACTGAACTATAGTAGTCTCAGACTGAACTATATAATTCACAGACTGAACTGCAGTAGTCTCAGACTGAACTATATAATTCATAGACTTAGTTATGGTAGTCATAAACTGAACTATGGTAGTCAGAGACTGAGCTATAGTAGTCACAGACTGAACTATAGCAGTCACAAACTGAGGTATGGTAATCACAGACTGAACTATAGTACTCACAGACATAACTATAGTAGTCACAGAATGAGCTATGGTAGTCACAGACTGAACTATGGTAGTCAGAGACTGAGCTATAGTATTCACAGACTGAACTATAGTAGTCTCAGACTGAACTATGTTACTCTCAGACTGAACTATAGTAGTCACAGACTGAACTATATTATTCACAGACTGAACTATAGTAGTCTCAGACTGAACTACAGTAGTCACAGACTGAACTATAGTAGTCAAAGACTGAACTATAGTAGTCACAGGCAGAGCTATAGTAGTCACAGACTGAACTATAGTAGTCCCAGACTGAACTATAGTAGTCACAGACTGAACTATAGTAGTCACAGGCAGAGCTATAGTAGTCACAGACTGAACTATAGTAGTCACAGACTGAACTATAGTAGTCACAGACTGAACTATAGTAGTCACAGACTGAACTATAGTAGTCACAGGCAGAGCTATAGTAGTCACATACTGAACTATAGTAGTCACAGACTGAACTATAGTAGTCACAGACGGAACTATAGTAGTCACAGACTGAACTATATAATTCACAGACTGAACTATAGTAGTCTCAGACTGAACTATGGTAGTTACAGACTGAACTATAGTAGTCTCAGACTGAACTAGAGTAGTCACAGACTGAACTATGGTAGTCTCAGACTGAAACATAGTAGTCACAGACTGAACTATAGTAGTCTCAGACTGAACTATATAATTCACAGACTGAACTATAGTAGTCTCAGACTGAATTATATAATTCATAGACTGAGCTATGGTAGTCACAGACTAAACTATGGTAGTCACAGACTAAGCTATGGTAGTCATAGACTAAGCTATGGTAGTCACAAACTGAGCTATGGTAGTCACAGACTGAACTATGGTAGTCAGAGACTGAGCTATGGTATTCACAGACTGAACTATAGTAGTCATAGACTGAACAACATAACTCACAGACTGAGCTATGGTAGTCACAGACTGAACTATGGTAGTCACAGACTGAACTATAGTAGTCAGAGACTGAACTATAGTAGTCAGAGACTGAACTATAGTAGTCACAAACTGAGCTATGGTAGTCACAGACTGAACTATAGTACTCACAGACATAACTATGGTAGTCACAGAATGAGCTATGGTAGTCACAGACTGAACTATGGTAGTCAGAAACTTAGCTATAGTATTCACAAACTGAACTATGGTACTCACAGACATAACTATAGTAGTCACAGACTGACTACAGTAGTCTCAGACTGAACCATCGCAGTCAAAGACTGAACTACAGTAGTCACAGACTGAACCACAGTAGTCACAGACTGAACTATATAATTCACAGACTGAATTATTGTAGTCACAGACTGAACTATGGTAGCCTCAAACTGAAGTATGGTAGTCACAGACTGAACTATAGTAGTCACAGACAGAACTATATAATTCACACACTGAATTATAGTAGTAACAGATTGAACTATAGTAGTCATAGACTGAACTATATAATTCACAGACTGAACTATAGTAGTCACAGACTGAACTATATAATTCACAGACTGAATTATAGTAGTCACAGACTGAACTATAGTAGTCACAGACTGAACTATGGTACTCTCAGACTTAACTATAGTAGTCACAGACTTAACTATAGTAGTCTCAGACTGAACTATATAATTCACAGACTGAACTATAGTAGTCTCAGACTGAACAATAGCAGTCACAGACTGAACTATGGTAGTCTCAGACTTAACTATAATAGTCACAGACTGAACTATAGTAGTCTCAGGCAGAGCTATAGTAGTCACAGACTGAACTATAGTAGTCCCAGACTGAACTATATAATTCACAGACTGAACTATAGTAGTCTCAGACTGAATTATATAATTCATAGACTGAGCTATGGTAGTCACAGACTAAACTATGGTAGTCACAGACTAAGCTATGGTAGTCATAGACTAAGCTATGGTAGTCTCAGACTGAACTATATAATTCACAGACTGAACTATAGTAGTCTCAGACTGAACAATAGCAGTCACAGACTGAACTATGGTAGTCTCAGACTTAACTATAATAGTCACAGACTGAACTATAGTAGTCTCAGACTGAACTATATAATTCACAGACTGAACTGCAGTAGTCTCAGACTGAACTATATAATTCATAGACTTAGTTATGGTAGTCATAGACTGAACTATGGTAGTCACAGACTGAGCTATAGTAGTCACAGACTGAACTATAGCAGTCACAAACTGAGGTATGGTAATCACAGACTGAACTATAGTACTCACAGACATAACTATAGTAGTCACAGAATGAGCTATGGTAGTCACAGACTGAACTATGGTAGTCAGAGACTGAGCTATAGTATTCACAGACTGAACTATAGTAGTCTCAGACTGAACTATGTTACTCTCAGACTGAACTATAGTAGTCACAGACTGAACTATATAATTCACAGACTGAACTATAGTAGTCTCAGACTGAACTACAGTAGTCACAGACTGAACTATAGTAGTCAAAGACTGAACTATAGTAGTCACAGGCAGAGCTATAGTAGTCACAGACTGAACTATAGTAGTCCCAGACTGAACTATAGTAGTCACAGACTGAACTATAGTAGTCACAGGCAGAGCTATAGTAGTCACAGACTGAACTATAGTAGTCACAGACTGAACTATAGTAGTCACAGGCAGAGCTATAGTAGTCACAGACTGAACTATAGTAGTCCCAGACTGAACTATAGTAGTCACAGACTGAACTATAGTAGTCACAGGCAGAGCTATAGTAGTCACAGACTGAACTATAGTAGTCACAGACTGAACTATAGTAGTCACAGACTGAACTATAGTAGTCACAGGCAGAGCTATAGTAGTCACAGACTGAACTATAGTAGTCCCAGACTGAACTATAGTAGTCACAGACTGAACTATAGTAGTCACAGACTGAACTATAGTAGTCACAGACTGAACTATAGTAGTCACAGACTGAACTATAGTAGTCACAGGCAGAGCTATAGTAGTCACATACTGAACTATAGTAGTCACAGACTGAACTATAGTAGTCACAGACTGAACTATAGTAGTCACAGACTGAACTATATAATTCACAGACTGAACTATAGTAGTCTCAGACTGAACTATGGTAGTTACAGACTGAACTATAGTAGTCTCAGACTGAACTAGAGTAGTCACAGACTGAACTATGGTAGTCTCAGACTGAAACATAGTAGTCACAGACTGAACTATAGTAGTCTCAGACTGAACTATATAATTCACAGACTGAACTATAGTAGTCTCAGACTGAATTATATAATTCATAGACTGAGCTATGGTAGTCACAGACTAAACTATGGTAGTCACAGACTAAGCTATGGTAGTCATAGACTAAGCTATGGTAGTCACAGACTGAGCTATGGTAGTCACAGACTGAACTATGGTAGTCAGAGACTGAGCTATGGTATTCACAGACTGAACTATAGTAGTCATAGACTGAACAACATAACTCACAGACTGAGCTATGGTAGTCACATACTGAACTATGGTAGTCACAGACTGAACTATAGTAGTCAGAGACTGAACTATAGTAGTCAGAGACTGAACTATAGTAGTCACAAACTGAGCTATGGTAGTCACAGACTGAACTATAGTACTCACAGACATAACTATGGTAGTCACAGAATGAGCTATGGTAGTCACAGACTGAACTATGGTAGTCAGAAACTTAGCTATAGTATTCACAAACTGAACTATGGTACTCACAGACATAACTATAGTAGTCACAGACTGACTACAGTAGTCTCAGACTGAACCATCGCAGTCAAAGACTGAACTACAGTAGTCACAGACTGAACCACAGTAGTCACAGACTGAACTATATAATTCACAGACTGAATTATTGTAGTCACAGACTGAACTATGGTAGCCTCAAACTGAAGTATGGTAGTCACAGACTGAACTATAGTAGTCACAGACAGAACTATATAATTCACACACTGAATTATAGTAGTAACAGATTGAACTATAGTAGTCATAGACTGAACTATATAATTCACAGACTGAACTATAGTAGTCACAGACTGAACTATATAATTCACAGACTGAATTATAGTAGTCACAGACTGAACTATAGTAGTCACAGACTGAACTATGGTACTCTCACACTTAACTATAGTAGTCACAGACTTAACTATAGTAGTCTCAGACTGAACTATATAATTCACAGACTGAACTATAGTAGTCTCAGGCAGAGCTATAGTAGTCACAGACTGAACTATAGTAGTCCCAGACTGAACTATAGTAGTCACAGACTGAACTATAGTAGTCACAGGCAGAGCTATAGTAGTCACAGACTGAACTATAGTAGTCACAGACTGAACTATAGTAGTCACAGACTGAACTATAGTAGTCACAGGCAGAGCTATAGTAGTCACAGACTGAACTATAGTAGTCCCAGACTGAACTATAGTAGTCACAGACTGAACTATAGTAGTCACAGGCAGAGCTATAGTAGTCACAGACTGAACTATAGTAGACACAGACTGAACTATAGTAGTCACAGACTGAACTATAGTAGTCACAGACTGAACTATAGTAGTCACAGACTGAACTATAGTAGTCACAGGCAGAGCTATAGTAGTCACATACTGAACTATAGTAGTCACAGACTGAACTATAGTAGTCACAGACTGAACTATAGTAGTCACAGACTGAACTATATAATTCACAGACTGAAGTATAGTAGTCACAGACTGAACTATATAATTCACAGACTGAACTATAGTAGTCTCAGACTGAACTGTAGTAGTCACAGACTGAACTATAGTCGTCACAGACTGAACTATATAATTCACAGACTGAACTATAGTAGTCTCAGACTGAACTATGGTAGTTACAGACTGAACTATAGTAGTCTCAGACTGAACTAGAGTAGTCACAGACTGAACTATGGTAGTCTCAGACTGAAACATAGTAGTCACAGACTGAACTATAGTAGTCTCAGACTGAACTATATAATTCACAGACTGAACTATAGTAGTCTCAGACTGAACTATATAATTCATAGACTTAGTTATGGTAGTCATAGACTGAACTATGGTAGTCACAGACTGAGCTATAGTAGTCACAGACTGAACTATAGCAGTCACAAACTGAGGTATGGTAATCACAGACTGAACTATAGTACTCACAGACATAACTATAGTAGTCACAGAATAAGCTATGGTAGTCACAGACTGAACTATGGTAGTCAGAGACTGAGCTATAGTATTCACAGACTGAACTATGGTAGTCAGAGACTGAGCTATGGTATTCACAGACTGAACTATAGTAGTCATAGACTGAACAACATAACTCACAGACTGAGCTATGGTAGTCACAGACTGAACTATGGTAGTCACAGACTGAACTATAGTAGTCAGAGACTGAACTATAGTAGTCACAAACTGAGCTATGGTAGTCACAGACTGAACTATAGTACTCACAGACATAACTATGGTAGTCACAGAATGAGCTATGGTAGTCACAGACTGAACTATGGTAGTCAGAAACTTAGCTATAGTATTCACAAACTGAACTATGGTACTCACAGACATAACTATAGTAGTCACAGACTGACTACAGTAGTCTCAGACTGAACCATAGCAGTCAAAGACTGAACTACAGTAGTCACAGACTGAACCACAGTAGTCACAGACTGAACTATATAATTCACAGACTGAATTATTGTAGTCACAGACTGAACTATGGTAGCCTCAAACTGAAGTGTGGTAGTCACAGACTGAACAATAGTAGTCACAGACAGAACTATATAATTCACACACTGAATTATAGTAGTAACAGACTGAACTATAGTAGTCATAGACTGAACTATATAATTCACAGACTGAACTATATAATTCACAGACTGAACTATAGTTGTCACAGACTGAACTATATAATTCACAGACTGAACTATAGTTGTCACAGACTGAACAATATAATTCACAGACTGAACTCTAGTAGTCACAGACTGAACTATATAATTCACAGACTGAATTATAGTAGTCACAGACTGAACTATAGTAGTCACAGACTGAACTATGGTACTCTCAGACTTAACTATAGTTGTCACAGACTTAACTATAGTAGTCTCAGACTGAACTATATAATTCACAGACTGAACTATAGTAGTCTCAGACTGAACAATAGCAGTCACAGACTGAACTATGGTAGTCTCAGACTTAACTATAATAGTCACAGACTGAACTATAGTAGTCTCAGACTGAACTATATAATTCACAGACTGAACTGCAGTAGTCTCAGACTGAACTATATAATTCATAGACTTAGTTATGGTAGTCATAGACTGAACTATGGTAGTCACAGACTGAGCTATAGTAGTCACAGACTGAACTATAGCAGTCACAAACTGAGGTATGGTAATCACAGACTGAACTATAGTACTCACAGACATAACTATAGTAGTCACAGAATAAGCTATGGTAGTCACAGACTGAACTATGGTAGTCAGAGACTGAGCTATAGTATTCACAGACTGAACTATAGTAGTCTCAGACTGAACTATGGTACTCTCAGACTGAACTATAGTAGTCACAGACTGAACTATATAATTCACAGACTGAACTATAGTAGTCTCAGACTGAACTATAGTAGTCACAGACTGAACTATAGTAGTCAAAGACTGAACTATGGTAGTCACAGACTGAACTATAGTAGTCACAGGCAGAGCTATAGTAGTCACAGACTGAACTATAGTAGTCACAGACTGAACTATAGTAGTCACAGACTGAACTATAGTAGTCACAGGCAGAGCTATAGTAGTCACAGACTGAACTATAGTAGTCCCAGACTGAACTATAGTAGTCACAGACTGAACTATAGTAGTCACAGGCAGAGCTATAGTAGTCACAGACTGAACTATAGTAGACACAGACTGAACTATAGTAGTCACAGACTGAACTATAGTAGTCACAGACTGAACTATAGTAGTCACAGACTGAACTATAGTAGTCACAGACTGAACTATAGTAGTCACAGGCAGAGCTATAGTAGTCACATACTGAACTATAGTAGTCACAGACTGAACTATAGTAGTCACAGACTGAACTATAGTAGTCACAGACTGAACTATATAATTCACAGACTGAACTATAGTAGTCTCAGACTGAACTATGGTAGTTACAGACTGAACTATGGTAGTCTCAGACTGAAACATAGTAGTCACAGACTGAACTATAGTAGTCTCAGACTGACCTATATAATTCACAGACTGAACTATAGTAGTCTCAGACTGAACTATAGTAGTGACAGACTGAACTATAGTAGTCACAGACTGAACTATATAATTCACAGACTAAACTATAGTAGTCACAGACTGAACTATATAATTCACAGACTGAACTATAGTAGTCTCAGACTGAACTATAGTAGTCACAGACTGAACTATAGTAGTCAAAGACTGAACTATGGTAGTCACAGACTGAACTATAGTAGTCACAGACTGAACTATAGTAGTCACAGACTGAACTATATAATTCACAGACTGAACTATAGTAGTCACAGACTGAACTATAGTAGTCACAGGCAGAGCTATAGTAGTCACAGGCAGAGCTATAGTAGTCACAGACTGAACTATAGTAGTCACAGACTGAACTATAGTAGTCACAGACTGAACTATAGTAGTCACAGACTGAACTATAGTAGTCCCAGACTGAACTATAGTAGTCACAGACTGAACGATAGTAGTCACAGACTGAACGATAGTAGTCACAGACTGAACTATAGTAGTCACAGACTGAACTATAGTAGTCCCAGACTGAACTATAGTAGTCACAGACTGAACTATATAATTCACAGACTTAACTATAGTAGTCCCAGGTTGAACTATAGTAGTGACAGACTGAACTATAGTATTCACAGACTGAACAATATAATTCACAGACTGAACTCTAGTAGTCACAGACTGAACTATATAATTCACAGACTGAACTATAGTAGTCACAGACTGAACTATATAATTCACAGACTAAACTATATAATTCACAGACTGAACTATAGTAGTCACAGACTGAACTATATAATTCACAGACTGAACTCTAGTAGTCACAGACTGAACTATATAATTCACAGACTGAACTATAGTAGTCACAGACTGAACTATATAATTCACAGACTAAACAATATAATTCACAGACTGAACTATATAATATACAGACTGAACTATAGTAGTCACAGACTGAACTATGGTAGTCTCAGACTGAACTATGGTACTCTCAGACTGAACTATAGTAGTCACAGACTGAACTATATAATTCACAGACTGAACTATAGTAGTCTCAGACTGAACTATAGTAGTCACAGACTGAACTATTGTAGTCAAAGACTGAACTATGGTAGTCACAGACTGAACTATGGTAGTCTCAGACTGAAACATAGTAGTCACAGACTGAACTATAGTAGTCTCAGACTGAACTATATAATTCACAGACTGAACTATAGTAGTCTCAGACTGAACTATATAATTCATAGACTTAGTTATGGTAGTCATAGACTGAACTATGGTAGTCACAGACTGAGCTATAGTAGTCACAGACTGAACTATAGCAGTCACAAACTGAGGTATGGTAATCACAGACTGAACTATAGTACTCACAGACATAACTATAGTAGTCACAGAATAAGCTACTGGTAGTCACAGACTGAAATATGGTAGTCAGAGACTGAGCTATAGTATTCACAGACTGAACTATGGTAGTCAGAGACTGAGCTATGGTATTCACAGACTGAACTATAGTAGTCATAGACTGAACAACATAACTCACAGACTGAGCTATGGTAGTCACAGACTGAACTATGGTAGTCACAGACTGAACTATAGTAGTCAGAGACTGAACTATAGTAGTCACAAACTGAGCTATGGTAGTCACAGACTGAACTATAGTACTCACAGACATAACTATGGTAGTCACAGAATGAGCTATGGTAGTCACAGACTGAACTATGGTAGTCAGAAACTTAGCTATAGTATTCACAAACTGAACTATGGTACTCACAGACATAACTATAGTAGTCACAGACTGACTACAGTAGTCTCAGACTGAACCATAGCAGTCAAAGACTGAACTACAGTAGTCACAGACTGAACCACAGTAGTCACAGACAGAACTATATAATTCACACACTGAATTATAGTAGTAACAGACTGAACTATAGTAGTCATAGACTGAACTATATAATTCACAGACTGAACTATATAATTCACAGACTGAACTATAGTTGTCACAGACTGAACTATATAATTCACAGACTGAACTATAGTTGTCACAGACTGAACAATATAATTCACAGACTGAACTCTAGTAGTCACAGACTGAACTATATAATTCACAGACTGAATTATAGTAGTCACAGACTGAACTATAGTAGTCACAGACTGAACTATGGTACTCTCAGACTTAACTATAGTAGTCACAGACTTAACTATAGTAGTCTCAGACTGAACTATATAATTCACAGACTGAACTATAGTAGTCTCAGACTGAACAATAGCAGTCACAGACTGAACTATGGTAGTCTCAGACTTAACTATAATAGTCACAGACTGAACTATAGTAGTCTCAGACTGAACTATATAATTCACAGACTGAATTGCAGTAGTCTCAGACTGAACTATATAATTCATAGACTTAGTTATGGTAGTCATAGACTGAACTATGGTAGTCACAGACTGAGCTATAGTAGTCACAGACTGAACTATAGCAGTAACAAACTGAGGTATGGTAATCACAGACTGAACTATAGTACTCACAGACATAACTATAGTAGTCACAGAATGAGCTATGGTAGTCACAGACTGAACTATGGTAGTCAGAGACTGAGCTATAGTATTCACAGACTGAACTATAGTAGTCTCAGACTGAACTATGGTACTCTCAGACTGAACTATAGTAGTCACAGACTGAACTATATAATTCACAGACTGAACTATAGTAGTCTCAGACTGAACTATAGTAGTCACAGACTGAACTATAGTAGTCAAAGACTGAACTATGGTAGTCACAGACTGAACTATAGTAGTCACAGGCAGAGCTATAGTAGTCACAGACTGAACTATAGTAGTCACAGACTGAACTATAGTAGTCACAGGCAGAGCTATAGTAGTCACAGACTGAACTATAGTAGTCACAGACTGAACTATAGTAGTCACAGGCAGAGCTATAGTAGTCACAGACTGAACTATAGTAGTCCCAGACTGAAGTATAGTAGTCACAGACTGAACTATAGTAGTCACAGGCAGAGCTATAGTAGTCACAGACTGAACTATAGTAGTCCCAGACTGAACTAAAGTAGTCACAGACTGAACGATAGTAGTCACAGACTGAACTATAGTAGTCACAGACTGAACTATAGTAGTCCCAGACTGAACTATAGTAGTCACAGACTGAACTATATAATTCACAGACTGAACTATAGTAGTCCCAGACTGAACTATAGTAGTCACAGACTGAACTATAGTAGTCACAGACTGAACTATAGTAGTCACAGACTGAACTATATAATTCACAGACTAAACTATATAATTCACAGACTGAACTAAAGTAGTCACAGACTGAACTATATAATTCACAGACTGAACTCTAGTAGTCACAGACTGAACTATATAATTCACAGACTGAACTATAGTAGTCACAGACTGAACTATATAATTCACAGACTAAACTATATAATTCACAGACTGAACTATATAATTCACAGACTGAACTATAGTAGTCACAGACTGAACTATGGTAGTCTCAGACTGAACTATTGTACTCTCAGACTGAACTATAGTAGTCACAGACTGAACTATATAATTCACAGACTGAACTATAGTAGTCTCAGACTGAACTATAGTAGTCACAGACTGAACTATAGTAGTCAAAGACTGAACTATGGTAGTCACAGACTGAACTATGGTAGTCACAGACTGAACTATAGTAGTCACAGACTGAACTATATAATTCACAGACTGAACTATAGTAGTCTCAGACTGAACTATGGTAGTTACAGACTGAACTATAGTAGTCTCAGACTGAACTAGAGTAGTCACAGACTTAACTATGGTAGTCTCAGACTGAAACATAGTAGTCACAGACTGAACTATAGTAGTCCCAGACTGAACTATAGTAGTCACAGACTGAACGATAGTAGTCACAGACTGAACTATAGTAGTCACAGACTGAACTATAGTAGTCCCAGACTGAACTATAGTAGTCACAGACAGAACTATATAATTCACAGACTGAACTATAGTAGTCCCAGACTGAACTATAGTAGTCACAGACTGAACTATAGTAGTCACAGACTGAACTATAGTAGTCACAGACTGAACTATATAATTCACAGACTAAACTATATAATTCACAGACTGAACTAAAGTAGTCACAGACTGAACTATATAATTCACAGACTGAACTCTAGTAGTCACAGACTGAACTATATAATTCACAGACTGAACTATAGTAGTCACAGACTGAACTATATAATTCACAGACTAAACTATTTAATTCACAGACTGAACTATATAATTCACAGACTGAACTATAGTAGTCACAGACTGAACTATGGTAGTCTCAGACTGAACTATTGTACTCTCAGACTGAACTATAGTAGTCACAGACTGAACTATATAATTCACAGACTGAACTATAGTAGTCTCAGACTGAACTATAGTAGTCACAGACTGAACTATAGTAGTCAAAGACTGAACTATGGTAGTCACAGACTGAACTATGGTAGTCACAGACTGAACTATAGTAGTCACAGACTGAACTATAGTAGTCACAGACTGAACTATATAATTCACAGACTGAACTATAGTAGTCTCAGACTGAACTATGGTAGTTACAGACTGAACTATAGTAGTCTCAGACTGAACTAGAGTAGTCACAGACTTAACTATGGTAGTCTCAGACTGAAACATAGTAGTCACAGACTGAACTATAGTAGTCTCAGACTGAACTATATAATTCACAGACTGAACTATAGTAGTCTCAGACTGAATTATATAATTCATAGACTGAGCTATGGTAGTCACAGACTAAACTATGGTAGTCACAGACTAAGCTATGGTAGTCATAGACTAAGCTATGGTAGTCACAGACTGAGCTATGGTAGTCACAGACTGAACTATGGTAGTCAGAGACTGAGCTATGGTATTCACAGACTGAACTATAGTAGTCATAGACTGAACAACATAACTCACAGACTGAGCTATGGTAGTCACAGACTGAACTATGGTAGTCACAGACTGAACTATAGTAGTCAGAGACTGAACTATAGTAGTCACAAACTGAGCTATGGTAGTCACAGACTGAACTATAGTAGTCACAGACAGAACTATATAATTCACACACTGAATTATAGTAGTAACAGACTGAACTATAGTAGTCATAGACTGAACTATATAATTCACAGACTGAACTATAGTAGTCACAGACTGAACTATAGTCGTCACAGGCAGAGCTATAGTATTCACAGACTGAACTATAGTAGTCACAGACTGAACTATAGTAGTCCCAGACTGAACTATAGTAGTCACAGACTGAACTATATAATTCACAGACTGAACTCTAGTAGTCACAGACTGAACTATATAATTCACAGACTGAACTATAGTAGTCACAGACTGAACTATATAATTCACAGACTAAACAATATAATTCACAGACTGAACTATATAATATACAGACTGAACTATAGTAGTCACAGACTGAACTATGGTAGTCTCAGACTGAACTATGGTACTCTCAGACTGAACTATAGTAGTCACAGACTGAACTATATAATTCACAGACTGAACTATAGTAGTCTCAGACTGAACTATAGTAGTCACAGACTGAACTATTGTAGTCAAAGACTGAACTATGGTAGTCACAGACTGAACTATGGTAGTCTCAGACTGAAACATAGTAGTCACAGACTGAACTATAGTAGTCTCAGACTGAACTATATAATTCACAGACTGAACTATAGTAGTCTCAGACTGAACTATATAATTCATAGACTTAGTTATGGTAGTCATAGACTGAACTATGGTAGTCACAGACTGAGCTATAGTAGTCACAGACTGAACTATAGCAGTCACAAACTGAGGTATGGTAATCACAGACTGAACTATAGTACTCACAGACATAACTATAGTAGTCACAGAATAAGCTACTGGTAGTCACAGACTGAAATATGGTAGTCAGAGACTGAGCTATAGTATTCACAGACTGAACTATGGTAGTCAGAGACTGAGCTATGGTATTCACAGACTGAACTATAGTAGTCATAGACTGAACAACATAACTCACAGACTGAGCTATGGTAGTCACAGACTGAACTATGGTAGTCACAGACTGAACTATAGTAGTCAGAGACTGAACTATAGTAGTCACAAACTGAGCTATGGTAGTCACAGACTGAACTATAGTACTCACAGACATAACTATGGTAGTCACAGAATGAGCTATGGTAGTCACAGACTGAACTATGGTAGTCAGAAACTTAGCTATAGTATTCACAAACTGAACTATGGTACTCACAGACATAACTATAGTAGTCACAGACTGACTACAGTAGTCTCAGACTGAACCATAGCAGTCAAAGACTGAACTACAGTAGTCACAGACTGAACCACAGTAGTCACAGACAGAACTATATAATTCACACACTGAATTATAGTAGTAACAGACTGAACTATAGTAGTCATAGACTGAACTATATAATTCACAGACTGAACTATATAATTCACAGACTGAACTATAGTTGTCACAGACTGAACTATATAATTCACAGACTGAACTATAGTTGTCACAGACTGAACAATATAATTCACAGACTGAACTCTAGTAGTCACAGACTGAACTATATAATTCACAGACTGAATTATAGTAGTCACAGACTGAACTATAGTAGTCACAGACTGAACTATGGTACTCTCAGACTTAACTATAGTAGTCACAGACTTAACTATAGTAGTCTCAGACTGAACTATATAATTCACAGACTGAACTATAGTAGTCTCAGACTGAACAATAGCAGTCACAGACTGAACTATGGTAGTCTCAGACTTAACTATAATAGTCACAGACTGAACTATAGTAGTCTCAGACTGAACTATATAATTCACAGACTGAATTGCAGTAGTCTCAGACTGAACTATATAATTCATAGACTTAGTTATGGTAGTCATAGACTGAACTATGGTAGTCACAGACTGAGCTATAGTAGTCACAGACTGAACTATAGCAGTAACAAACTGAGGTATGGTAATCACAGACTGAACTATAGTACTCACAGACATAACTATAGTAGTCACAGAATGAGCTATGGTAGTCACAGACTGAACTATGGTAGTCAGAGACTGAGCTATAGTATTCACAGACTGAACTATAGTAGTCTCAGACTGAACTATGGTACTCTCAGACTGAACTATAGTAGTCACAGACTGAACTATATAATTCACAGACTGAACTATATAATTCACAGACTGAATTATAGTAGTCACAGACTGAACTATAGTAGTCACAGACTGAACTATGGTACTCTCAGACTTAACTATAGTAGTCACAGACTTAACTATAGTAGTCTCAGACTGAACTATATAATTCACAGACTGAACTATAGTAGTCTCAGACTGAACAATAGCAGTCACAGACTGAACTATGGTAGTCTCAGACTTAACTATAATAGTCACAGACTGAACTATAGTAGTCTCAGACTGAACTATATAATTCACAGACTGAATTGCAGTAGTCTCAGACTGAACTATATAATTCATAGACTTAGTTATGGTAGTCATAGACTGAACTATGGTAGTCACAGACTGAGCTATAGTAGTCACAGACTGAACTATAGCAGTAACAAACTGAGGTATGGTAATCACAGACTGAACTATAGTACTCACAGACATAACTATAGTAGTCACAGAATGAGCTATGGTAGTCACAGACTGAACTATGGTAGTCAGAGACTGAGCTATAGTATTCACAGACTGAACTATAGTAGTCTCAGACTGAACTATGGTACTCTCAGACTGAACTATAGTAGTCACAGACTGAACTATATAATTCACAGACTGAACTATAGTAGTCTCAGACTGAACTATAGTAGTCACAGACTGAACTATAGTAGTCAAAGACTGAACTATGGTAGTCACAGACTGAACTATAGTAGTCACAGGCAGAGCTATAGTAGTCACAGACTGAACTATAGTAGTCACAGACTGAACTATAGTAGTCACAGGCAGAGCTATAGTAGTCACAGACTGAACTATAGTAGTCACAGACTGAACTATAGTAGTCACAGGCAGAGCTATAGTAGTCACAGACTGAACTATAGTAGTCCCAGACTGAAGTATAGTAGTCACAGACTGAACTATAGTAGTCACAGGCAGAGCTATAGTAGTCACAGACTGAACTATAGTAGTCCCAGACTGAACTAAAGTAGTCACAGACTGAACGATAGTAGTCACAGACTGAACTATAGTAGTCACAGACTGAACTATAGTAGTCCCAGACTGAACTATAGTAGTCACAGACTGAACTATATAATTCACAGACTGAACTATAGTAGTCCCAGACTGAACTATAGTAGTCACAGACTGAACTATAGTAGTCACAGACTGAACTATAGTAGTCACAGACTGAACTATATAATTCACAGACTAAACTATATAATTCACAGACTGAACTAAAGTAGTCACAGACTGAACTATATAATTCACAGACTGAACTCTAGTAGTCACAGACTGAACTATATAATTCACAGACTGAACTATAGTAGTCACAGACTGAACTATATAATTCACAGACTAAACTATATAATTCACAGACTGAACTATATAATTCACAGACTGAACTATAGTAGTCACAGACTGAACTATGGTAGTCTCAGACTGAACTATTGTACTCTCAGACTGAACTATAGTAGTCACAGACTGAACTATATAATTCACAGACTGAACTATAGTAGTCTCAGACTGAACTATAGTAGTCACAGACTGAACTATAGTAGTCAAAGACTGAACTATGGTAGTCACAGACTGAACTATGGTAGTCACAGACTGAACTATAGTAGTCACAGACTGAACTATATAATTCACAGACTGAACTATAGTAGTCTCAGACTGAACTATGGTAGTTACAGACTGAACTATAGTAGTCTCAGACTGAACTAGAGTAGTCACAGACTTAACTATGGTAGTCTCAGACTGAAACATAGTAGTCACAGACTGAACTATAGTAGTCCCAGACTGAACTATAGTAGTCACAGACTGAACGATAGTAGTCACAGACTGAACTATAGTAGTCACAGACTGAACTATAGTAGTCCCAGACTGAACTATAGTAGTCACAGACAGAACTATATAATTCACAGACTGAACTATAGTAGTCCCAGACTGAACTATAGTAGTCACAGACTGAACTATAGTAGTCACAGACTGAACTATAGTAGTCACAGACTGAACTATATAATTCACAGACTAAACTATATAATTCACAGACTGAACTAAAGTAGTCACAGACTGAACTATATAATTCACAGACTGAACTCTAGTAGTCACAGACTGAACTATATAATTCACAGACTGAACTATAGTAGTCACAGACTGAACTATATAATTCACAGACTAAACTATTTAATTCACAGACTGAACTATATAATTCACAGACTGAACTATAGTAGTCACAGACTGAACTATGGTAGTCTCAGACTGAACTATTGTACTCTCAGACTGAACTATAGTAGTCACAGACTGAACTATATAATTCACAGACTGAACTATAGTAGTCTCAGACTGAACTATAGTAGTCACAGACTGAACTATAGTAGTCAAAGACTGAACTATGGTAGTCACAGACTGAACTATGGTAGTCACAGACTGAACTATAGTAGTCACAGACTGAACTATAGTAGTCACAGACTGAACTATATAATTCACAGACTGAACTATAGTAGTCTCAGACTGAACTATGGTAGTTACAGACTGAACTATAGTAGTCTCAGACTGAACTAGAGTAGTCACAGACTTAACTATGGTAGTCTCAGACTGAAACATAGTAGTCACAGACTGAACTATAGTAGTCTCAGACTGAACTATATAATTCACAGACTGAACTATAGTAGTCTCAGACTGAATTATATAATTCATAGACTGAGCTATGGTAGTCACAGACTAAACTATGGTAGTCACAGACTAAGCTATGGTAGTCATAGACTAAGCTATGGTAGTCACAGACTGAGCTATGGTAGTCACAGACTGAACTATGGTAGTCAGAGACTGAGCTATGGTATTCACAGACTGAACTATAGTAGTCATAGACTGAACAACATAACTCACAGACTGAGCTATGGTAGTCACAGACTGAACTATGGTAGTCACAGACTGAACTATAGTAGTCAGAGACTGAACTATAGTAGTCACAAACTGAGCTATGGTAGTCACAGACTGAACTATAGTAGTCACAGACAGAACTATATAATTCACACACTGAATTATAGTAGTAACAGACTGAACTATAGTAGTCATAGACTGAACTATATAATTCACAGACTGAACTATAGTAGTCACAGACTGAACTATAGTCGTCACAGGCAGAGCTATAGTATTCACAGACTGAACTATAGTAGTCACAGACTGAACTATAGTAGTCCCAGACTGAACTATAGTAGTCACAGACTGAACGATAGTAGTCACAGACTGAACGATAGTAGTCACAGACTGAACTATAGTAGTCAGAGACTAAACTATAGTAGTCACAGGCAGAGCTATAGTAGTCACAGACTGAACTATAGTAGTCACAGGCAGAGCTATAGTAGTCACATACTGAACTATAGTAGTCACAGACTGAACTATAGTAGTCACAGACTGAACTATAGTAGTCACAGGCAGAGCTATAGTAGTCACAGACTGAACTATAGTAGTCCCAGACTGAACTATAGTAGTCACAGACTGAACGATAGTAGTCACAGACTGAACTATAGTAGTCACAGACTGAACTATAGTAGTCCCAGACTGAACTATAGTAGTCACAGACTGAACTATATAATTCACAGACTGAACTATAGTAGTCCCAGACTGAACTATAGTAGTCAGACTGAACTATAGTAGTCACAGACTGAACTATATAATTCACAGACTGAACTATAGTAGTCACAGACTGAACTATGGTAGTCTCAGACTGAACTATTGTACTCTCAGACTGAACTATAGTAGTCACAGACTGAACTATATAATTCACAGACTGAACTATAGTAGTCTCAGACTGAACTATAGTAGTCACAGACTGAACTATAGTAGTAAAAGACTGAACTATGGTAGTCACAGACTGAACTATGGTAGTCACAGACTGAACTATAGTAGTCACAGACTGAACTATAGTAGTCACAGACTGAACTATATAATTCACAGACTGAACTATAGTAGTCTCAGACTGAACTATGGTAGTTACAGACTGAACTATAGTAGTCTCAGACTGAACTAGAGTAGTCACAGACTTAACTATGGTAGTCTCAGACTGAAACATAGTAGTCACAGACTGAACTATAGTAGTCTCAGACTGAACTATATAATTCACAGACTGAACTATAGTAGTCTCAGACTGAAATATATAATTCATAGACTGAGCTATGGTAGTCACAGACTAAACTATGGTAGTCACAGACTGAACTATGGTAGTCAGAGACTGAGCTATGGTATTCACAGACTGAACTATAGTAGTCATAGACTGAACAACATAACTCACAGACTGAGCTATGGTAGTCACAGACTGAACTATGGTAGTCACAGACTGAACTATAGTAGTCAGAGACTGAACTATAGTAGTCACAAACTGAGCTATGGTAGTCACAGACTGAACTATAGTAGTCACAGACAGAACTATATAATTCACACACTGAATTATAGTAGTAACAGACTGAACTATAGTAGTCATAGACTGAACTATATAATTCACAGACTGAACTATAGTAGTCACAGACTGAACTATAGTCGTCACAGGCAGAGCTATAGTAGTCACAGACTGAACTATAGTAGTCACAGACTGAACTATAGTAGTCACAGACTGAACTATAGTAGTCACAGACTGAACTATAGTAGTCCCAGACTGAATTATAGTAGTCACAGACTGAACGATAGTAGTCACAGACTGAACGATAGTAGTCACAGACTGAACTATAGTAGTCAGAGACTGAACTATAGTAGTCACAGGCAGAGCTATAGTAGTCACAGACTGAACTATAGTAGTCCCAGACTGAACTATAGTAGTCACAGACTGAACTATAGTAGTCACAGGCAGAGCTATAGTAGTCACAGACTGAACTATAGTAGACACAGACTGAACTATAGTAGTCACAGACTGAACTATAGTAGTCACAGACTGAACTATAGTAGTCACAGACTGAACTATAGTAGTCCCAGACTGAACTATAGTAGTCACAGACTGAACGATAGTAGTCCCAGACTGAACTATAGTAGTCACAGACTGAACTATAGTAGTCCCAGACTGAACTATAGTAGTCACAGACTGAACTATATAATTCACAGACTGAACTATAGTAGTCCCAGACTGAACTATAGTAGTCACAGACTGAACTATAGTAGTCACAGACTGAACTATATAATTCACAGACTAAACTATATAATTCACAGACTGAACTAAAGTAGTCACAGACTGAACTATATAATTCACAGACTGAACTCTAGTAGTCACAGACTGAACTATATAATTCACAGACTGAACTATAGTAGTCACAGACTGAACTATATAATTCACAGACTAAACTATATAATTCACAGACTGAACTATATAATTCACAGACTGAACTATAGTAGTCACAGACTGAACTATGGTAGTCTCGGACTGAACTATTGTACTCTCAGACTGAACTATAGTAGTCACAGACTGAACTATATAATTCACAGACTGAACTATAGTAGTCTCAGACTGAACTATAGTAGTCACAGACTGAACTATAGTAGTCACAGACTGAACTATGGTAGTCACAGACTGAACTATGGTAGTCACAGACTGAACTATAGTAGTCACAGACTGAACTATAGTAGTCACAGACTGAACTATATAATTCACAGACTGAACTATAGTAGTCTCAGACTGAACTATGGTAGTTACAGACTGAACTATAGTAGTCTCAGACTGAACTAGAGTAGTCACAGACTTAACTATGGTAGTCTCAGACTGAAACATAGTAGTCACAGACTGAACTATAGTAGTCTCAGACTGAACTATATAATTCACAGACTGAACTATAGTAGTCTCAGACTGAATTATAAAATTCATAGACTGAGCTATGGTAGTCACAGACTAAACTATGGTAGTCACAGACTAAGCTATGGTAGTCATAGACTAAGCTATGGTAGTCACAGACTGAGCTATGGTAGTCACAGACTGAACTATGGTAGTCAGAGACTGAGCTATGGTATTCACAGACTGAACTATAGTAGTCATAGACTGAACAACATAACTCACAGACTGAGCTATGGTAGTCACAGACTGAACTATGGTAGTCACAGACTGAACTATAGTAGTCAGAGACTGAACTATAGTAGTCACAAACTGAGCTATGGTAGTCACAGACTGAACTATAGTAGTCACAGACAGAACTATATAATTCACACACTGAATTATAGTAGTAACAGACTGAACTATAGTAGTCATAGACTGAACTATATAATTCACAGACTGAACTATAGTAGTCACAGACTGAACTATAGTCGTCACAGGCAGAGCTATAGTAGTCACAGACTGAACTATAGTAGTCACAGACTGAACTATAGTAGTCACAGACTGAACTATAGTAGTCACAGACTGAACTATAGTAGTCCCAGACTGAACTATAGTAGTCACAGACTGAACGATAGTAGTCACAGACTGAACGATAGTAGTCACAGACTGAACTATAGTAGTCAGAGACTGAACTATAGTAGTCACAGACTGAACTATATAATTCACAGACTGAACTATAGTAGTCCCAGACTGAACTATAGTAGTCCCAGACTGAACTATAGTAGTCAGAGACTGAACTATAGTAGTCACAAACTGAGCTATGGTAGTCACAGACTGAACTATAGTACTCACAGACATAACTATGGTAGTCACAGAATGAGCTATGGTAGTCTCAGACTGAACTATGGTAGTCAGAAACTTAGCTATAGTATTCACAAACTGAACTATGGTACTCACAGACATAACTATAGTAGTCACAGACTGAACTACAGTAGTCAAAGACTGAACTACAGTAGTCACAGACTGAACTACAGTAGTCACAGACTGAACTATATAATTCACAGACTAAATTATTGTAGTCACAGACTGAACTATGGTAGCCTCAGACTGAAGTTTGGTAGTCACATACTGAACTATAGTAGTCACAGGCAGAGCTATAGTAGTCACAGACTGAACTATTGCAGTCACAGACTGAACTATAGTAGTCACAGACTGAACTATAGTAGTCCCAGACTGAACTATAGTAGTCACAGACTGAACAATAGTAGTCACAGACTGAACGATAGTAGTCACAGACTGAACTATAGTAGTCACAGACTGAACTATAGTAGTCCCAGACTGAACTATAGTAGTCAAAGACTGAGCTATGGTAGTCACAGACTGAACTATAGTAGTCACAGACTGAACTATAGTAGTCACAGACTGAACTATATAATTCACAGACTGAACTATAGTAGTCTCAGACTGAACTATGGTAGTTACAGACTGAACTATGGTAGTCTCAGACTGAAACATAGTAGTCACAGACTGAACTATAGTAGTCTCAGACTGACCTATATAATTCACAGACTGAACTATAGTAGTCTCAGACTGAACTATATAATTCATAGACTTAGCTATGGTAGTCACAGACTAAACTATGGTAGTCACAGACTGAGCTATGGTAGTCACAGACTGAACCATAGCAGTCAAAGACTGAACTACAGTAGTCACAAACTGAACCACAGTAGTCACAGACTGAACTATATAATTCACAGACTGAATTATTGTAGTCACAGACTGAACTATGGTAGCCTCAGACTGAAGTATGGTAGTCACAGACTGAACTATAGTAGTCACAGACAGAACTATATAATTCACACACTGAATTATAGTAGTAACAGACTGAACTATAGTAGTCATAGACTGAACTATATAATTCACAGACTGAACTATAGTAGTCACAGACTGAACTATATAATTCACAGACTGAACTATAGTTGTCACAGACTAAACAATATAATTCACAGACTGAACTCTAGTAGTCACAGACTGAACTATATAATTCACAGACTGAATTATAGTAGTCACAGACTGAACTATAGTAGTCACAGACTGAACTATGGTACTCTCAGACTTAACTATAGTAGTCACAGACTTAACTATAGTAGTCTCAGACTGAACTATACAATTCACAGACTGAACTATAGTAGTCTCAGACTGAACAATAGCAGTCACAGACTGAACTATGGTAGTCTCAGACTTAACTATAGTAGTCACAGACTGAACTATAGTAGTCTCAGACTGAACTATATAATTCACAGACTGAACTACAGTAGTCTCAGACTGAACTATATAATTCATAGACTTAGTTATGGTAGTCATAGACTGAACTATGGTAGTCACAGACTGAGCTATAGTCGTCACAGACAGAACTATATAATTCACACACTGAATTCTAGTAGTAACAGACTGAACTATAGTAGTCATAGACTGAACTATATAATTCACAGACTGAACTATAGTAGTCACAGACTGAACTATAGTAGTCACAGGCAGAGCTATAGTAGTCACAGACTGAACTATAGTAGTCACAGACTGAACTATAGTAGTCACAGACTGAACTATAGTAGTCAGAGACTGAACTATAGTAGTCACAAACTGAGCTATGGTAGTCACAGACTGAACTATAGTACTCACAGACATAACTATGGTAGTCACAGAATGAACTATGGTAGTCAGAAACTTAGCTATAGTATTCACAAACTGAACTATGGTACTCACAGACATAACTATAGTAGTCACAGACTGAACTACAGTAGTCACAGACTGAACCATAGCAGTCAAAGACTGAACTACAGTAGTCACAGACTGAACTACAGAAGTCACAGACTGAACTATATAATTCACAGACTAAATTATTGTAGTCACAGACTGAACTATGGTAGCCTCAGACTGAAGTATGGTAGTCACAGACTGAACTATAGTAGTCACAGACAGAACTATATAATTCACACACTGAATTATAGTAGTAACAGACTGAACTATAGTAGTCATAGACTGAACTATATAATTCACAGACTGAACTATAGTAGTCACAGACTGAACTATAGTAGTCACAGGCAGAGCTATAGTAATCACAGACTGAACTATAGTAGTCACAGACTGAACTATAGTAGTCACAGATTGAACTATAGTAGTCCCAGACTGAACTATAGTAGTCACAGACTGAATGATAGTAGTCACAGACTGAACGATAGTAGTCACAGACTGAACTATAGTAGTCACAGACTGAACTATAGTAGTCCCAGACTGAACTATAGTAGTCCCAGACTGAACTATATGATTCACAGACTGAACTATATTAGTCCCAGACTGAACTATAGTAGTCACAGACTGAACTATAGTAGTCACAGACTGAACTATATAATTCACAGACTAAACTATATAATTCACAGACTGAACTATAGTAGTCACAGACTGAACTATATAATTCACAGACTGAACTATAGTAGTCACAGACTGAACTATATAATTCACAGACTGAACTATAGTAGTCTCAGACTGAACTATAGTAGTCACAGACTGAACTATAGTAGTCCCAGACTGAACTATAGTAGTCACAGACTGAACTATATAATTCACAGACTGAACTATAGTAGTCCCAGACTGAACTATAGTAGTCCCAGACTGAACTATAGTAGTCAGAGACTGAACTATAGTAGTCACAAACTGAGCTATGGTAGTCACAGACTGAGCTATGGTAGTCACAGGCTGAACTATGGTAGTCAGAGACTGAGCTATGGTATTCACAGACTGAACTATAGTAGTCATAGACTGAACAACATAACTCACAGACTAAGCTATGGTAGTCACAGACTGAACTATGGTAGTCACAGACTGAACTATAGTAGTCAGAGACTGAACTATAGTAGTCACAAACTGAGCTATGGTAGTCACAGACTGAACTATAGTACTCACAGACATAACTATGGTAGTCACAGAATGAGCTATGGTAGTCACAGACTGAACTATGGTAGTCAGAAACTTAGCTATAGTATTCACAAACTGAACTATGGTACTCACAGACATAACTATAGTAGTCACAGACTGACTACAGTAGTCTCAGACTGAACCATAGCAGTCAAAGACTGAACTACAGTAGTCACAAACTGAACCACAGTAGTCACAGACTGAACTATATAATTCACAGACTGAATTATTGTAGTCACAGACTGAACTATGGTAGCCTCAGACTGAAGTATGGTAGTCACAGACTGAACTATAGTAGTCACAGACAGAACTATATAATTCACACTGAATTATAGTAGTAACAGACTGAACTATAGTAGTCATAGACTGAACTATATAATTCACAGACTGAACTATAGTAGTCACAGACTGAACTATATAATTCACAGACTGAACTATAGTTGTCACAGACTAAACAATATAATTCACAGACTGAACTCTAGTAGTCACAGACTGAACTATATAATTCACAGACTGAATTATAGTAGTCACAGACTGAACTATAGTAGTCACAGACTGAACTATGGTACTCTCAGACTTAACTATAGTAGTCACAGACTTAACTATAGTAGTCTCAGACTGAACTATACAATTCACAGACTGAACTATAGTAGTCTCAGACTGAACAATAGCAGTCACAGACTGAACTATGGTAGTCTCAGACTTAACTATAGTAGTCACAGACTGAACTATAGTAGTCTCAGACTGAACTATATAATTCACAGACTGAACTACAGTAGTCTCAGACTGAACTATATAATTCATAGACTTAGTTATGGTAGTCATAGACTGAACTATGGTAGTCACAGACTGAGCTATAGTCGTCACAGACAGAACTATATAATTCACACACTGAATTATAGTAGTAACAGACTGAACTATAGTAGTCATAGACTGAACTATATAATTCACAGACTGAACTATAGTAGTCACAGACTGAACTATAGTAGTCACAGGCAGAGCTATAGTAGTCACAGACTGAACTATAGTAGTCACAGACTGAACTATAGTAGTCACAGACTGAACTATAGTAGTCAGAGACTGAACTATAGTAGTCACAAACTGAGCTATGGTAGTCACAGACTGAACTATAGTACTCACAGACATAACTATGGTAGTCACAGAATGAACTATGGTAGTCAGAAACTTACCTATAGTATTCACAAACTGAACTATGGTACTCACAGATATAACTATAGTAGTCACAGACTGAACTACAGTAGTCACAGACTGAACCATAGCAGTCAAAGACTGAACTACAGTAGTCACAGACTGAACTACAGAAGTCACAGACTGAACTATATAATTCACAGACTAAATTATTGTAGTCACAGACTGAACTATGGTAGCCTCAGACTGAAGTATGGTAGTCACAGACTGAACTATAGTAGTCACAGACAGAACTATATAATTCACACACTGAATTATAGTAGTAACAGACTGAACTATAGTAGTCATAGACTGAACTATATAATTCACAGACTGAACTATAGTAGTCACAGACTGAACTATAGTAGTCACAGGCAGAGCTATAGTAGTCACAGACTGAACTATAGTAGTCACAGACTGAACTATAGTAGTCACAGACTGAACTATAGTAGTCCCAGACTGAACTATAGTAGTCACAGACTGAATGATAGTAGTCACAGACTGAACGATAGTAGTCACAGACTGAACTATAGTAGTCACAGACTGAACTATAGTAGTCCCAGACTGAAATATAGTAGTCCCAGACTGAACTATATGATTCACAGACTGAACTATATTAGTCCCAGACTGAACTATAGTAGTCACAGACTGAACTATAGTAGTCACAGACTGAACTATATAATTCACAGACTAAACTATATAATTCACAGACTGAACTATAGTAGTCACAGACTGAACTATATAATTCACAGACTGAACTATAGTAGTCACAGACTGAACTATATAATTCACAGACTGAACTATAGTAGTCTCAGACTGAACTATAGTAGTCACAGACTGAACTATAGTAGTCCCAGACTGAACTATAGTAGTCACAGACTGAACTATATAATTCACAGACTGAACTATAGTAGTCCCAGACTGAACTATAGTAGTCCCAGACTGAACTATAGTAGTCAGAGACTGAACTATAGTAGTCACAAACTGAGCTATGGTAGTCACAGACTGAACTATAGTACTCACAGACATAACTATGGTAGTCACAGAATGAGCTATGGTAGTCACAGACTGAACTATGGTAGTCAGAAACTTATCTATAGTATTCACAAACTGAACTATGGTACTCACAGACATAACTATAGTAGTCACAGACTGAACTACAGTAGTCACAGACTGAACCATAGCAGTCAAAGACTGAACTACAGTAGTCACAGACTGAACTACAGTAGTCACAGACTGAACTATATAATTCACAGACTAAATTATTGAAGTCACAGACTGAACTATGGTAGCCTCAGACTGAAGTATGGTAGTCACAGACTGAACTATAGTAGTCACAGACAGAACTATATAATTCACACACTGAATTATAGTAGTAACAGACTGAACTATAGTAGTCATAGACTGAACTATATAATTCACAGACTGAACTATAGTAGTCACAGACTGAACTATAGTAGTCACAGGCAGAGCTATAGTAGTCACAGACTGAACTATAGCAGTCACAGACTGAACTATAGTAGTCACAGACTGAACTATAGTAGTCCCAGACTGAACTATAGTAGTCACAGACTGAACGATAGTAGTCACAGACTGAACGATAGTAGTCACAGACTGAACTATAGTAGTCACAGACTGAACTATAGTAGTCACAGACTGAACTATAGTAGTCACAGACTGAACTATAGTAGTCCCAGACTGAACTATAGTAGTCAAAGACTGAGCTATGGTAGTCACAGACTGAACTATAGTAGTCACAGACTGAACTATAGTAGTCACAGACTGAACTATATAATTCACAGACTGAGCTATAGTAGTCTCAGACTGAACTATGGTAGTTACAGACTGAACTATGGTAGTCTCAGACTGAAACATAGTAGTCACAGACTGAACTATAGTAGTCTCAGACTGACCTATATAATTCACAGACTGAACTATAGTAGTCTCAGACTGAACTATAGTAGTCCCAGACTGAACTATAGTAGTCACAGACTGAACGATAGTAGTCACAGACTGAACTATATAATTCACAGACTGAACTATAGTAGTCCCAGACTGAACTATAGTAGTCACAGAATGAACTATATAATTCACAGACTGAACTATAGTAGTCCCAGACTGAACTATAGTAGTCACAGACTGAACTATAGTAGTCACAGACTGAACTATATAATTCACAGACTAAACTATATAATTCACAGACTGAACTAAAGTAGTCACAGACTGAACTATATAATTCACAGACTGAACTATAGTAGTCACAGACTAAACTATATAATTCGCAGACTGAACTATATAATTCACAGACTGAACTATAGTAGTCACAGACTGAACTATGGTAGTCTCAGACTGAACTATGGTACTCTCAGACTGAACTATAGTAGTCACAGACTGAACTATATAATTCACAGACTGAACTATAGTAGTCTCAGACTGAACTATAGTAGTCACAGACTGAACTATAGTAGTCAAAGACTGAACTATGGTAGTCACAGACTGAACTATGGTAGTCACAGACTGAACTATAGTAGTCACAGACTGAACTATAGTAGTCACAGACTGAACTATATAATTCACAGACTGAACTATAGTAGTCTCAGACTGAACTATAGTAGTTACAGACTGAACTATAGTAGTCTCAGACTGAACTAGAGTAGTCACAGACTGAACTATGGTAGTCTCAGACTGAAACATAGTAGTCACAGACTGAACTATAGTAGTCTCAGACTTAACTATATAATTCACAGACTGAACTCTAGTAGTCTCAGACTGAATTATATAATTCATAGACTGAGCTATGGTAGTCACAGACTAAACTATGGTAGTCACAGACTAAGCTATGGTAGTCATAGACTAAGCTATGGTAGTCACAGACTGAGCTATGGTAGTCACAGACTGAACTATGGTAGTCAGAGACTGAGCTATGCTATTCACAGACTGAACTATAGTAGTCATAGACTGAACTATAGTAGTCCCAGACTGAACTATAGTAGTCACAGACTGAACGATAGTAGTCACAGACTGAACGATAGTAGTCACAGACTGAACTATAGTAGTCACAGACTGAACTATAGTAGTCCCAGACTGAACTATAGTAGTCAAAGACTGAGCTATGGTAGTCACAGACTGAACTATAGTAGTCACAGACTGAACTATAGTAGTCACAGACTGAACTATATAATTCACAGACTGAACTATAGTAGTCTCAGACTGAACTATGGTAGTTACAGACTGAACTATGGTAGTCTCAGACTGAAACATAGTAGTCACAGACTGAACTATAGCAGTCACAGACTGAACTATAGTAGTCACAGACTGAACTATAGTAGTCCCAGACTGAACTATAGTAGTCACAGACTGAACTATATAATTCACAGACTGAACTATAGTAGTCCCAGACTGAACTATAGTAGTCACAGACTGAACTATGGTAGCCTCAGACTGAAGTATGGTAGTCACAGACTGAACTATAGTAGTCACAGACAGAACTATATAATTCACACTGAATTATAGTAGTAACAGACTGAACTATAGTAGTCATAGACTGAACTATATAATTCACAGACTGAACTATAGTAGTCACAGACTGAACTATATAATTCACAGACTGAATTATTGTAGTCACAGACTGAACTATGGTAGCCTCAGACTGAAGTATGGTAGTCACAGACTGAACTATAGTAGTCACAGACAGAACTATATAATTCACACTGAATTATAGTAGTAACAGACTGAACTATAGTAGTCATAGACTGAACTATATAATTCACAGACTGAACTATAGTAGTCACAGACTGAACTATATAATTCACAGACTGAACTATAGTTGTCACAGACTAAACAATATAATTCACAGACTGAACTCTAGTAGTCACAGACTGAACTATATAATTCACAGACTGAATTATAGTAGTCACAGACTGAACTATAGTAGTCACAGACTGAACTATGGTACTCTCAGACTTAACTATAGTAGTCACAGACTTAACTATAGTAGTCTCAGACTGAACTATACAATTCACAGACTGAACTATAGTAGTCTCAGACTGAACAATAGCAGTCACAGACTGAACTATGGTAGTCTCAGACTTAACTATAGTAGTCACAGACTGAACTATAGTAGTCTCAGACTGAACTATATAATTCACAGACTGAACTACAGTAGTCTCAGACTGAACTATATAATTCATAGACTTAGTTATGGTAGTCATAGACTGAACTATGGTAGTCACAGACTGAGCTATAGTCGTCACAGACAGAACTATATAATTCACACACTGAATTATAGTAGTAACAGACTGAACTATAGTAGTCATAGACTGAACTATATAATTCACAGACTGAACTATAGTAGTCACAGACTGAACTATAGTAGTCACAGGCAGAGCTATAGTAGTCACAGACTGAACTATAGTAGTCACAGACTGAACTATAGTAGTCACAGACTGAACTATAGTAGTCAGAGACTGAACTATAGTAGTCACAAACTGAGCTATGGTAGTCACAGACTGAACTATAGTACTCACAGACATAACTATGGTAGTCACAGAATGAACTATGGTAGTCAGAAACTTACCTATAGTATTCACAAACTGAACTATGGTACTCACAGATATAACTATAGTAGTCACAGACTGAAATACAGTAGTCACAGACTGAACCATAGCAGTCAAAGACTGAACTACAGTAGTCACAGACTGAACTACAGAAGTCACAGACTGAACTATATAATTCACAGACTAAATTATTGTAGTCACAGACTGAACTATGGTAGCCTCAGACTGAAGTATGGTAGTCACAGACTGAACTATAGTAGTCACAGACAGAACTATATAATTCACACACTGAATTATAGTAGTAACAGACTGAACTATAGTAGTCATAGACTGAACTATATAATTCACAGACTGAACTATAGTAGTCACAGACTGAACTATAGTAGTCACAGGCAGAGCTATAGTAGTCACAGACTGAACTATAGTAGTCACAGACTGAACTATAGTAGTCACAGACTGAACTATAGTAGTCCCAGACTGAACTATAGTAGTCACAGACTGAATGATAGTAGTCACAGACTGAACGATAGTAGTCACAGACTGAACTATAGTAGTCACAGACTGAACTATAGTAGTCCCAGACTGAAATATAGTAGTCCCAGACTGAACTATATGATTCACAGACTGAACTATATTAGTCCCAGAATGAACTATAGTAGTCACAGACTGAACTATAGTAGTCACAGACTGAACTATATAATTCACAGACTAAACTATATAATTCACAGACTGAACTATAGTAGTCACAGACTGAACTATATAATTCACAGACTGAACTATAGTAGTCACAGACTGAACTATATAATTCACAGACTGAACTATAGTAGTCTCAGACTGAACTATAGTAGTCACAGACTGAACTATAGTAGTCCCAGACTGAACTATAGTAGTCACAGACTGAACTATATAATTCACAGACTGAACTATAGTAGTCCCAGACTGAACTATAGTAGTCCCAGACTGAACTATAGTAGTCAGAGACTGAACTATAGTAGTCACAAACTGAGCTATGGTAGTCACAGACTGAACTATAGTACTCACAGACATAACTATGGTAGTCACAGAATGAGCTATGGTAGTCACAGACTGAACTATGGTAGTCAGAAACTTATCTATAGTATTCACAAACTGAACTATGGTACTCACAGACATAACTATAGTAGTCACAGACTGAACTACAGTAGTCACAGACTGAACCATAGCAGTCAAAGACTGAACTACAGTAGTCACAGACTGAACTACAGTAGTCACAGACTGAACTATATAATTCACAGACTAAATTATTGAAGTCACAGACTGAACTATGGTAGCCTCAGACTGAAGTATGGTAGTCACAGACTGAACTATAGTAGTCACAGACAGAACTATATAATTCACACACTGAATTATAGTAGTAACAGACTGAACTATAGTAGTCATAGACTGAACTATATAATTCACAGACTGAACTATAGTAGTCACAGACTGAACTATAGTAGTCACAGGCAGAGCTATAGTAGTCACAGACTGAACTATAGCAGTCACAGACTGAACTATAGTAGTCACAGACTGAACTATAGTAGTCCCAGACTGAACTATAGTAGTCACAGACTGAACGATAGTAGTCACAGACTGAACGATAGTAGTCACAGACTGAACGATAGTAGTCACAGACTGAACTATAGTAGTCACAGACTGAACTATAGTAGTCACAGACTGAACTATAGTAGTCACAGACTGAACTATAGTAGTCCCAGACTGAACTATAGTAGTCAAAGACTGAGCTATGGTAGTCACAGACTGAACTATAGTAGTCACAGACTGAACTATAGTAGTCACAGACTGAACTATATAATTCACAGACTGAGCTATAGTAGTCTCAGACTGAACTATGGTAGTTACAGACTGAACTATGGTAGTCTCAGACTGAAACATAGTAGTCACAGACTGAACTATAGTAGTCTCAGACTGACCTATATAATTCACAGACTGAACTATAGTAGTCTCAGACTGAACTATAGTAGTCCCAGACTGAACTATAGTAGTCACAGACTGAACGATAGTAGTCACAGACTGAACTATATAATTCACAGACTGAACTATAGTAGTCCCAGACTGAACTATAGTAGTCACAGAATGAACTATATAATTCACAGACTGAACTATAGTAGTCCCAGACTGAACTATAGTAGTCACAGACTGAACTATAGTAGTCACAGACTGAACTATATAATTCACAGACTAAACTATATAATTCACAGACTGAACTAAAGTAGTCACAGACTGAACTATATAATTCACAGACTGAACTATAGTAGTCACAGACTAAACTATATAATTCGCAGACTGAACTATATAATTCACAGACTGAACTATAGTAGTCACAGACTGAACTATGGTAGTCTCAGACTGAACTATGGTACTCTCAGACTGAACTATAGTAGTCACAGACTGAACTATATAATTCACAGACTGAACTATAGTAGTCTCAGACTGAACTATAGTAGTCACAGACTGAACTATAGTAGTCAAAGACTGAACTATGGTAGTCACAGACTGAACTATGGTAGTCACAGACTGAACTATAGTAGTCACAGACTGAACTATAGTAGTCACAGACTGAACTATATAATTCACAGACTGAACTATAGTAGTCTCAGACTGAACTATAGTAGTTACAGACTGAACTATAGTAGTCTCAGACTGAACTAGAGTAGTCACAGACTGAACTATGGTAGTCTCAGACTGAAACATAGTAGTCACAGACTGAACTATAGTAGTCTCAGACTTAACTATATAATTCACAGACTGAACTCTAGTAGTCTCAGACTGAATTATATAATTCATAGACTGAGCTATGATAGTCACAGACTAAACTATGGTAGTCACAGACTAAGCTATGGTAGTCATAGACTAAGCTATGGTAGTCACAGACTGAGCTATGGTAGTCACAGACTGAACTATGGTAGTCAGAGACTGAGCTATGCTATTCACAGACTGAACTATAGTAGTCATAGACTGAACTATAGTAGTCCCAGACTGAACTATAGTAGTCACAGACTGAACGATAGTAGTCACAGACTGAACGATAGTAGTCACAGACTGAACTATAGTAGTCACAGACTGAACTATAGTAGTCCCAGACTGAACTATAGTAGTCAAAGACTGAGCTATGGTAGTCACAGACTGAACTATAGTAGTCACAGACTGAACTATAGTAGTCACAGACTGAACTATATAATTCACAGACTGAACTATAGTAGTCTCAGACTGAACTATGGTAGTTACAGACTGAACTATGGTAGTCTCAGACTGAAACATAGTAGTCACAGACTGAACTATAGCAGTCACAGACTGAACTATAGTAGTCACAGACTGAACTATAGTAGTCCCAGACTGAACTATAGTAGTCACAGACTGAACTATATAATTCACAGACTGAACTATAGTAGTCCCAGACTGAACTATAGTAGTCACAGACTGAACTATAGTAGTCCCAGACTGAACTATAGTAGTCAAAGACTGAGCTATGGTAGTCACAGACTGAACTATAGTAGTCACAGACTGAACTATAGTAGTCACAGACTGAACTATATAATTCACAGACTGAACTATAGTAGTCTCAGACTGAACTATGGTAGTTACAGACTGAACTATGGTAGTCTCAGACTGAAACATAGTAGTCACAGACTGAACTATAGTAGTCTCAGACTGACCTATATAATTCACAGACTGAACTATAGTAGTCTCAGACTGAACTATAGTAGTCCCAGACTGAACGATAGTAGTCACAGACTGAACGATAGTAGTCACAGACTGAACGATAGTAGTCACAGACTGAACTATAGTAGTCCCAGACTGAACTATAGTAGTCACAGACTGAACTATATAATTCACAGACTGAACTATAGTAGTCCCAGACTGAACTATAGTAGTCACAGACTGAACTATAGTAGTCACAGACTGAACTATATAATTCACAGACTAAACTATATAATTCACAGACTGAACTAAAGTAGTCACAGACTGAACTATATAATTCACAGACTGAACTCTAGTAGTCACAGACTAAACTATATAATTCGCAGACTGAACTATATAATTCACAGACTGAACTATAGTAGTCACAGACTGAACTATGGTAGTCTCAGACTGAACTATGGTACTCTCAGACTGAACTATAGTAGTCACAGACTGAACTATATAATTCACACACTGAATTATAGTAGTAACAGACTGAACTATAGTAGTCATAGACTGAACTATATAATTCACAGACTGAACTATAGTAGTCACAGACTGAACTATAGTAGTCACAGGCAGAGCTATAGTAGTCACAGACTGAACTATAGTAGTCACAGACTGAACTATAGTAGTCACAGACTGAACTATAGTAGTCCCAGACTGAACTATAGTAGTCACAGACTGAATGATAGTAGTCACAGACAGAACGATAGTAGTCACAGACTGAACTATAGTAGTCACAGACTGAACTATAGTAGTCCCAGACTGAACTATAGTAGTCACAGACTGAACTATATGATTCACAGACTGAACTATATTAGTCCCAGACTGAACTATAGTAGTCACAGACTGAACTATAGTAGTCACAGACTGAACTATAGTAGTCACAGACTGAACTATATAATTCACAGACTAAACTATATAATTCACAGACTGAACAATACTAGTCACAGACTGAACTATATAATTCACAGACTGAACTATAGTAGTCACAGACTGAACTATATAATTCACAGACTGAACTATAGTAGTCTCAGACTGAACTATAGTAGTCACAGACTGAACTATAGTAGTCCCAGACTGAACTATAGTAGTCACAGACTGAACTATATTATTCACAGACTGAACGATAGTAGTCCCAGACTGAACTATAGTAGTCCCAGACTGAACTATAGTAGTCAGAGACTGAACTATAGTCGTCACAAACTGAGCTATGGTAGTCACAGACTGAACTATAGTACTCACAGACATAACTATGGTAGTCACAGAATGAGCTATGGTAGTCACAGACTGAACTATGGTAGTCAGAAACTTAGCTATAGTATTCACAAACTGAACTATGGTACTCACAGACATAACTATAGTAGTCACAGACTGAACTACAGTAGTCACAGACTGAACCATAGCAGTCAAAGACTGAACTACAGTAGTCACAGACTGAACTACAGTAGTCACAGACTGAACTATATAATTCACAGACTAAATTATTGTAGTCACAGACTGAACTATGGTAGCCTCAGACTGAAGTATGGTAGTCACAGACTGAACTATAGTAGTCACAGACAGAACTATATAATTCACACACTGAATTATAGTAGTAACAGACTGAACTATAGTAGTCATAGACTGAACTATATAATTCACAGACTGAACTATAGTAGTCACAGACTGAACTATAGTAGTCACAGGCAGAGCTATAGTAGTCACAGACTGAACTATAGCAGTCACAGACTGAACTATAGTAGTCACAGACTGAACTATAGTAGTCCCAGACTGAACTATAGTAGTCACAGACTGAACGATAGTAGTCACAGACTGAACGATAGTAGTCACAGACTGAACTATAGTAGTCACAGACTGAACTATAATAGTCCCAGACTGAACTATATAATTCACAGACTGAACTATAGTAGTCTCAGACTGAATTATATAATTCATAGACTGAGCTATGGTAGTCACAGACTAAACTATGGTAGTCACAGACTAAGCTATGGTAGTCATAGACTAAGCTATGGTAGTCACAGACTGAGCTATGGTAGTCACAGACTGAACGATAGTAGTCACAGACTGAACGATAGTAGTCACAGACTGAACTATAGTAGTCACAGACTGAACTATAGTAGTCCCAGACTGAACTATAGTAGTCAAAGACTGAGCTATGGTAGTCACAGACTGAACTATAGTAGTCACAGACTGAACTATAGTAGTCACAGACTGAACTATATAATTCACAGACTGAACTATAGTAGTCTCAGACTGAACTATGGTAGTTACAGACTGAACTATGGTAGTCTCAGACTGAAACATAGTAGTCACAGACTGAACTATAGTAGTCTCAGACTGACCTATATAATTCACAGACTGAACTATAGTAGTCTCAGACTGAACTATAGTAGTCCCAGACTGAACTATAGTAGTCACAGACTGAACGATAGTAGTCACAGACTGAACTATAGTAGTCACAGACTGAACTATAGTAGTCCCAGACTGAACTATAGTAGTCACAGACTGAACTATATAATTCACAGACTGAACTATAGTAGTCCCAGACTGAACTATAGTAGTCACAGACTGAACTATAGTAGTCACAGACTGAACTATATAATTCACAGACTAAACTATATAATTCACAGACTGAACTAAAGTAGTCACAGACTGAACTATATAATTCACAGACTGAACTCTAGTAGTCACAGACTAAACTATATAATTCACAGACTGAACTATATAATTCACAGACTGAACTACAGTAGTCACAGACTGAACTATGGTAGTCTCAGACTGAACTATGGTACTCTCAGACTGAACTATAGTAGTCACAGACTGAACTATATAATTCACAGACTGAACTATAGTAGTCTCAGACTGAACTATAGTAGTCACAGACTGAACTATAGTAGTCAAAGACTGAACTATGGTAGTCACAGACTGAACTATGGTAGTCACAGACTGAACTATAGTAGTCACAGACTGAACTATAGTAGTCACAGACTGAACTATATAATTCATAGACTGAACTATAGTAGTCTCAGACTGAACTATGGTAGTTACAGACTGAACTATAGTAGTCTCAGACTGAAACAGAGTAGTCACAGACTGAACTATGGTAGTCTCAGACTGAAACATAGTAGTCACAGACTGAACTATAGTAGTCTCAGACTGAACTATATAATTCACAGACTGAACTATAGTAGTCTCAGACTGAATTATATAATTCATAGACTGAGCTATGGTAGTCACAGACTAAACTATGGTAGTCACAGACTAAGCTATGGTAGTCATAGACTAAGCTATGGTAGTCACAGACTGAGCTATGGTAGTCACAGACTGAGCTATGGTAGTCACAGACTGAGCTATGGTAGTCACAGACTGAACTATGGTAGTCAGAGACTGAGCTATGGTATTCACAGACTGAACTATAGTAGTCATAGACTGAACAACATAACTCACAGACTGAGCTATGGTAGTCACAGACTGAACTATAGTAGTCAGAGACTGAGCTATAGTAGTCACAAACTGAGCTATGGTAGTCACAGACTGAACTATAGTAGTCACAGACAGAACTATATAATTCACACACTGAATTATAGTAGTAACAGACTGAACTATAGTAGTCATAGACTGAACTATATAATTCACAGACTGAACTATAGTAGTCACAGACTGAACTATAGTCGTCACAGGCAGAGCTATAGTAGTAACAGACTGAACTATAGAAGTCACAGACTGAACTATAGTAGTCACAGACTGAACTATAGTAGTCACAGACTGAACTATAGTAGTCCCAGACTGAACTATAGTAGTCACAGACTGAACGATAGTAGTCACAGACTGAACGATAGTAGTCACAGACTGAACTATAGTAGTCACAGACTGAACTATAGTAGTCCCAGACTGAACTATAGTAGTCACAGACTGAACTATATAATTCACAGACTGAACTATAGTAGTCCCAGACTGAACTATAGTAGTCCCAGACTGAACAATAGTAGTCAGAGACTGAACTATAGTAGTCACAAACTGAGCTATGGTAGTCACAGACTGAACTATAGTACTCACAGACATAACTATGGTAGTCACAGAATGAGCTATGGTAGTCACAGACTGAACTATGGTAGTCAGAAACTTAGCTATAGTATTCACAAACTGAACTATGGTACTCACAGACATAACTATAGTAGTCACAGACTGAACTACAGTAGTCACAGACTGAACCATAGCAGTCAAAGACTGAACTACAGTAGTCACAGACTGAACTACAGTAGTCACAGACTGAACTATATAATTCACAGACTAAATTATTGTAGTCACAGACTGAACTATGGTAGCCTCAGACTGAAGTATGGTAGTCACAGACTGAACTATAGTAGTCACAGACAGAACTATATAATTCACACACTGAATTATAGTAGTAACAGACTGAACTATAGTAGTCATAGACTGAACTATATAATTCACAGACTGAACTATAGTAGTCTCAGACTGAACTATGGTAGTTACAGACTGAACTATGGTAGTCTCAGACTGAAACATAGTAGTCACAGACTGAACTATAGTAGTCTCAGACTGACCTATATAATTCACAGACTGAACTATAGTAGTCTCAGACTGAACTATAGTAGTCCCAGACTGAACTATAGTAGTCACAGACTGAACGATAGTAGTCACAGACTGAACTATAGTAGTCACAGACTGAACTATAGTAGTCCCAGACTGAACTATAGTAGTCACAGACAGAACTATATAATTCACACACTGAATTATAGTAGTAACAGACTGAACTATAGTAGTCATAGACTGAACTATATAATTCACAGACTGAACTATAGTAGTCACAGACTGAACTATAGTAGTCACAGGCAGAGCTATAGTAGTCACAGACTGAACTATAGTAGTCACAGACTGAACTATAGTAGTCACAGACTGAACTATAGTAGTCCCAGACTGAACTATAGCAGTCACAGACTGAATGATAGTAGTCACAGACAGAACGATAGTAGTCACAGACTGAACTATAGTAGTCACAGACTGAACTATAGTAGTCCCAGACTGAACTATAGTAGTCACAGACTGAACTATATGATTCACAGACTGAACTATATTAGTCCCAGACTGAACTATAGTAGTCACAGACTGAACTATAGTAGTCACAGACTGAACTATATAATTCACAGACTAAACTATATAATTCACAGACTGAACAATAGTAGTCACAGACTGAACTATATAATTCACAGACTGAACTATAGTAGTCACAGACTGAACTATATAATTCACAGACTGAACTATAGTAGTCTCAGACTGAACTATAGTAGTCACAGACTGAACTATAGTAGTCCCAGACTGAACTATAGTAGTCACAGACTGAACTATATAATTCACAGACTGAACGATAGTAGTCCCAGACTGAACTATAGTAGTCCCAGACTGAACTATAGTAGTCAGAGACTGAACTATAGTAGTCACAAACTGAGCTATGGTAGTCACAGACTGAACTATACTACTCACAGACATAACTATGGTAGTCACAGAATGAGCTATGGTAGTCACAGACTGAACTATGGTAGTCAGAAACTTAGCTATAGTATTCACAAACTGAACTATGGTACTCACAGACATAACTATAGTAGTCACAGACTGAACTACAGTAGTCACAGACTGAACCATAGCAGTCAAAGACTGAACTACAGTAGTCACAGACTGAACTACAGTAGTCACAGACTGAACTATATAATTCACAGACTAAATTATTGTAGTCACAGACTGAACTATGGTAGCCTCAGACTGAAGTATGGTAGTCACAGACTGAACTATAGTAGTCACAGACAGAACTATATAATTCACACACTGAATTATAGTAGTAACAGACTGAACTATATTAGTCATAGACTGAACTATATAATTCACAGACTGAACTATAGTAGTCACAGACTGAACTATAGTAGTCACAGGCAGAGCTATAGTAGTCACAGACTGAACTATAGCAGTCACAGACTGAACTATAGTAGTCACAGACTGAACTATAGTAGTCCCAGACTGAACTATAGTAGTCACAGACTGAACGATAGTAGTCACAGACTGAACGATAGTAGTCACAGACTGAACTATAGTAGTCACAGACTGAACTATAGTAGTCCCAGACTGAACTATATAATTCACAGACTGAACTATAGTAGTCTCAGACTGATTTATAGAATTCATAGACTGAGCTATGGTAGTCACAGACTAAACTATGGTAGTCACAGACTAAGCTATGGTAGTCATAGACTAAGCTATGGTAGTCACAGACTGAGCTATGGTAGTCACAGACTGAACTATGGTAGTCAGAGACTGAGCTATGGTATTCACAGACTGAACTATAGTAGTCATAGACTGAACTATAGTAGTCCCAGACTGAACTATAGTAGTCACAGACTGAACGATAGTAGTCACAGACTGAACGATAGTAGTCACAGACTGAACTATAGTAGTCACAGACTGAACTATAGTAGTCCCAGACTGAACTATAGTAGTCAAAGACTGAGCTATGGTAGTCACAGACTGAACTATAGTAGTCACAGACTGAACTATAGTAGTCACAGACTGAACTATATAATTCACAGACTGAACTATAGTAGTCTCAGACTGAACTATGGTAGTTACAGACTGAACTATGGTAGTCTCAGACTGAAACATAGTAGTCACAGACTGAACTATAGTAGTCTCAGACTGACCTATATAATTCACAGACTGAACTATAGTAGTCTCAGACTGAACTACAGTAGTCCCAGACTGAACTATAGTAGTCACAGACTGAACGATAGTAGTCACAGACTGAACTATAGTAGTCACAGACTGAACTATAGTAGTCCCAGACTGAACTATAGTAGTCACAGACTGAACTATATAATTCACAGACTGAACTATAGTAGTCCCAGACTGAACTATAGTAGTCACAGACTGAACTATAGTAGTCACAGACTGAACTATATAATTCACAGACTAAACTATATAATTCACAGACTGAACTAAAGTAGTCACAGACTGAACTATATAATTCACAGACTGAACTCTAGTAGTCACAGACTAAACTATATAATTCACAGACTGAACTATATAATTCACAGACTGAACTATAGTAGTCACAGACTGAACTATGGTAGTCTCAGACTGAACTATGGTACTCTCAGACTGAACTATAGTAGTCACAGACTGAACTATATAATTCACAGACTGAACTATAGTAGTCTCAGACTGAACTATAGTAGTCACAGACTGAACTATAGTAGTCAAAGACTGAACTATGGTAGTCACAGACTGAACTATGGTAGTCACAGACTGAACTATGGTAGTCACAGACTGAACTATAGTAGTCACAGACTGAACTATAGTAGTCACAGACTGAACTATATAATTCATAGACTGAACTATAGTAGTCTCAGACTGAACTATGGTAGTTACAGACTGAACTATAGTAGTCTCAGACTGAAACAGAGTAGTCACAGACTGAACTATGGTAGTCTCAGACTGAAACATAGTAGTCACAGACTGAACTATAGTAGTCTCAGACTGAACTATATAATTCACAGACTGAACTATAGTAGTCTCAGACTGAATTATATAATTCATAGACTGAGCTATGGTAGTCACAGACTAAACTATGGCAGTCACAGACTAAGCTATGGTAGTCATAGACTAAGCTATGTTAGTCACAGACTGAGCTATGGTAGTCACAGACTGAGCTATGGTAGTCACAGACTGAACTATGGTAGTCAGAGACTGAGCTATGGTATTCACAGACTGAACTATAGTAGTCATAGACTGAACAACATAACTCACAGACTGAGCTATGGTAGTCACAGACTGAACTATGGTAGTCACAGACTGAACTATAGTAGTCAGAGACTGAGCTAAAGTAGTCACAAACTGAGCTATGGTAGTCACAGACTGAACTATAGTAGTCACAGACAGAACTATATAATTCACACACTGAATTATAGTAGTAACAGACTGAACTATAGTAGTCATAGACTGAACTATATAATTCACAGACTGAACTATAGTAGTCACAGACTGAACTATAGTCGTCACAGGCAGAGCTATAGTAGTAACAGACTGAACTATAGTAGTCACAGACTGAACTATAGTAGTCACAGACTGAACTATAGTAGTCCCAGACTGAACTATAGTAGTCCCAGACTGAACTATAGTAGTCACAGACTGAACTATAGTAGTCACAGACTGAACTATATAATTCACAGACTAAACTATATAATTCACAGACTGAACAATAGTAGTCACAGACTGAACTATATAATTCACAGACTGAACTACAGTAGTCACAGACTGAACTATATAATTCACAGACTGAACTATAGTAGTCTCAGACTGAACTATAGTAGTCACAGACTGAACTATAGTAGTCCCAGACTGAACTATAGTAGTCACAGACTGAACTATATAATTCACAGACTGAACGATAGTAGTCCCAGACTGAACTATAGTAGTCCCAGACTGAACTATAGTAGTCAGAGACTGAACTATAGTAGTCACAAACTGAGCTATGGTAGTCACAGACTGAACTATAGTACTCACAGACATAACTATGGTAGTCACAGAATGAGCTATGGTAGTCCCAGACTGAACTATAGTAGTCAAAGACTGAGCTATGGTAGTCACAGACTGAACTATAGTAGTCACAGACTGAACTATAGTAGTCACAGACTGAACTATATAATTCACAGACTGAACTATAGTAGTCTCAGACTGAACTATGGTAGTTACAGACTGAACTATGGTAGTCTCAGACTGAAACATAGTAGTCACAGACTGAACTATAGTAGTCTCAGACTGACCTATATAATTCACAGACTGAACTATAGTAGTCTCAGACTGAACTATAGTAGTCCCAGACTGAACTATAGTAGTCACAGACTGAACGATAGTAGTCACAGACTGAACTATAGTAGTCACAGACTGAACTATAGTAGTCCCAGACTGAACTATAGTAGTCACAGACTGAACTATATAATTCACAGACTGAACTATAGTAGTCCCAGACTGAACTATAGTAGTCACAGACTGAACTATAGTAGTCACAGACTGAACTATATAATTCACAGACTAAACTATATAATTCACAGACTGAACTAAAGTAGTCACAGACTGAACTATATAATTCACAGACTGAACTCTAGTAGTCACAGACTAAACTATATAATTCACAGACTGAACTATATAATTCACAGACTGAACTATAGTAGTCACAGACTGAACTATGGTAGTCTCAGACTGAACTATGGTACTCTCAGACTGAACTATAGTAGTCACAGACTGAACTATATAATTCACAGACTGAACAAAAGTAGTCTCAGACTGAACTATAGTAGTCACAGACTGAACTATAGTAGTCAAAGACTGAACTATGGTAGTCACAGACTGAACTATGGTAGTCACAGACTGAACTATAGTAGTCACAGACTGAACTATAGTAGTCACAGACTGAACTATATAATTCATAGACTGAACTATAGTAGTCTCAGACTGAACTATGGTAGTTACAGACTGAACTATAGTAGTCTCAGACTGAAACAGAGTAGTCACAGACTGAACTATGGTAGTCTCAGACTGAAACATAGTAGTCACAGACTGAACTATAGTAGTCTCAGACTGAACTATATAATTCACAGACTGAACTATAGTAGTCTCAGACTGAATTATATAATTCATAGACTGAGCTATGGTAGTCACAGACTAAACTATGGCAGTCACAGACTAAGCTATGGTAGTCATAGACTAAGCTATGTTAGTCACAGACTGAGCTATGGTAGTCACAGACTGAGCTATGGTAGTCACAGACTGAACTATGGTAGTCAGAGACTGAGCTATGGTATTCACAGACTGAACTATAGTAGTCATAGACTGAACAACATAACTCACAGACTGAGCTATGGTAGTCACAGACTGAACTATGGTAGTCACAGACTGAACTATAGTAGTCAGAGACTGAGCTAAAGTAGTCACAAACTGAGCTATGGTAGTCACAGACTGAACTATAGTAGTCACAGACAGAACTATATAATTCACACACTGAATTATAGTAGTAACAGACTGAACTATAGTAGTCATAGACTGAACTATATAATTCACAGACTGAACTATAGTAGTCACAGACTGAACTATAGTCGTCACAGGCAGAGCTATAGTAGTAACAGACTGAACTATAGTAGTCACAGACTGAACTATAGTAGTCACAGACTGAACTATAGTAGTCCCAGACTGAACTATAGTAGTCCCAGACTGAACTATAGTAGTCACAGACTGAACTATAGTAGTCACAGACTGAACTATATAATTCACAGACTAAACTATATAATTCACAGACTGAACAATAGTAGTCACAGACTGAACTATATAATTCACAGACTGAACTACAGTAGTCACAGACTGAACTATATAATTCACAGACTGAACTATAGTAGTCTCAGACTGAACTATAGTAGTCACAGACTGAACTATAGTAGTCCCAGACTGAACTATAGTAGTCACAGACTGAACTATATAATTCACAGACTGAACGATAGTAGTCCCAGACTGAACTATAGTAGTCCCAGACTGAACTATAGTAGTCAGAGACTGAACTATAGTAGTCACAAACTGAGCTATGGTAGTCACAGACTGAACTATAGTACTCACAGACATAACTATGGTAGTCACAGAATGAGCTATGGTAGTCACAGACTGAACTATGGTAGTCAGAAACTTAGCTATAGTATTCACAAACTGAACTATGGTACTCACAGACATAACTATAGTAGTCACAGACTGAACTACAGTAGTCACAGACTGAACCATAGCAGTCAAAGACTGAACTACAGTAGTCACAGACTGAACTACAGTAGTCACAGACTGAACTATATAATTCACAGACTAAATTATTGTAGTCACAGACTGAACTATGGTAGCCTCAGACTGAAGTATGGTAGTCACAGACTGAACTATAGTAGTCACAGACAGAACTATATAATTCACACACTGAATTATAGTAGTAACAGACTGAACTATAGTAGTCATAGACTGAACTATATAATTCACAGACTGAACTATAGTAGTCACAGACTGAACTATAGTAGTCACAGGCAGAGCTATAGTAGTCACAGACTGAACTATAGCAGTCACAGACTGAACTATAGTAGTCACAGACTGAACTATAGTAGTCCCAGACTGAACTATAGTAGTCACAGACTGAACGATAGTAGTCACAGACTGAACGATACTAGTCACAGACTGAACTATAGTAGTCACAGACTGAACTATAGTAGTCCCAGACTGAACTATATAATTCACAGACTGAACTATAGTAGTCTCAGACTGAATTATATAATTCATAGACTGAGCTATGGTAGTCACAGACTAAACTATGGTAGTCACAGACTAAGCTATGGTAGTCATACACTAAGCTATGGCAGTCACAGACTGAGCTATGGTAGTCACAGACTGAACTATGGTAGTCAGAGACTGAGCTATGGTATTCACAGACTGAACTATAGTAGTCATAGACTGAACTATAGTAGTCCCAGACTGAACTATAGTAGTCCCAGACTGAACGATAGTAGTCACAGACTGAACGATAGTAGTCACAGACTGAACTATAGTAGTCACAGACTGAACTATAGTAGTCCCAGACTGAACTATAGTAGTCAAAGACTGAGCTATGGTAGTCACAGACAGAACTATAGTAGTCACAGACTGAACTATAGTAGTCACAGACTGAACTATATAATTCACAGACTGAACTATAGTAGTCTCAGACTGAACTATGGCAGTCTCAGACTGAAACATAGTAGTCACAGACTGAACTATAGTAGTCTCAGACTGACCTATATAATTCACAGACTGAACTATAGTAGTCTCAGACTGAACTATAGTAGTCCCAGACTGAACTATAGTAGTCACAGACTGAACGATAGTAGTCACAGACTGAACTATAGTAGTCACAGACTGAACTATAGTAGTCCCAGACTGAACTATAGTAGTCACAGACTGAACTATATAATTCACAGACTGAACTATAGTAGTCCCAGACTGAACTATAGTAGTCACAGACTGAACTATAGTAGTCACAGACTGAACTATATAATTCACAGACTAAACTATATAATTCACAGACTGAACTAAAGTAGTCACAGACTGAACTATATAATTCACAGACTGAACTCTAGTAGTCACAGACTAAACTATATAATTCACAGACTGAACTATATAATTCACAGACTGAACTATAGTAGTCACAGACTGAACTATGGTAGTCTCAGACTGAACTATGGTACTCTCAGACTGAACTATAGTAGTCACAGACTGAACTATATAATTCACAGACTGAACTATAGTAGTCTCAGACTGAACTATAGTAGTCACAGACTGAACTATAGTAGTCAAAGACTGAACTATGGTAGTCACAGACTGAACTATGGTAGTCACAGACTGAACTATAGTAGTCACAGACTGAACTATAGTAGTCACAGACTGAACTATATAATTCATAGACTGAACTATAGTAGTCTCAGACTGAACTATGGTAGTTACAGACTGAACTATAGTAATCTCAGACTGAAACAGAGTAGTCACAGACTGAACTATGGTAGTCTCAGACTGAAACATAGTAGTCACAGACTGAACTATAGTAGTCTCAGACTGAACTATATAATTCACAGACTGAACTATAGTAGTCTCAGACTGAATTATATAATTCATAGACTGAGCTATGGTAGTCACAGACTAAACTATGGTAGTCACAGACTAAGCTATGGTAGTCATAGACTAAGCTATGGTAGTCACAGACTGAGCTATGGTAGTCACAGACTGAGCTATGGTAGTCACAGACTGAACTATGGTAGTCAGAGACTGAGCTATGGTATTCACAGACTGAACTATAGTAGTCATAGACAGAACAACATAACTCACAGACTGAGCTATGGTAGTCACAGACTGAACTATGGTAGTCACAGACTGAACTATAGTAGTCAGAGACTGAGCTATAGTAGTCACAAACTGAGCTATGGTAGTCACAGACTGAACTATAGTAGTCACAGACAGAACTATATAATTCACACACTGAATTATAGTAGTAACAGACTGAACTATAGTAGTCATAGACTGAACTATATAATTCACAGACTGAACTATAGTAGTCACAGACTGAACTATAGTCGTCACAGGCAGAGCTATAGTAGTAACAGACTGAACTATAGTAGTCACAGACTGAACTATAGTAGTCACAGACTGAACTATAGTAGTGACAGACTGAACTATAGTAGTCCCAGACTGAACTATAGTAGTCACAGACTGAACGATAGTAGTCACAGACTGAACGATAGTAGTCACAGACTGAACTATAGTAGTCACAGACTGAACTATAGTAGTCCCAGACTGAACTATAGTAGTCACAGACTGAACTATATAATTCACAGACTGAACTATAGTAGTCCCAGACTGAACTATAGTAGTCACAGACTGAACTATAGTAGTCACAGACTGAACTATATAATTCACAGACTAAACTATATAATTCACAGACTGAACTAAAGTAGTCACAGACTGAACTATATAATTCACAGACTGAACTCTAGTAGTCACAGACTAAACTATATAATTCACAGACTGAACTATATAATTCACAGACTGAACTATAGTAGTCACAGACTGAACTATGGTAGTCTCAGACTGAACTATGGTACTCTCAGACTGAACTATAGTAGTCACAGACTGAACTATATAATTCACAGACTGAACTATAGTAGTCTCAGACTGAACTATAGTAGTCACAGACTGAACTATAGTAGTCAAAGACTGAACTATGGTAGTCACAGACTGAACTATGGTAGTCACAGACTGAACTATGGTAGTCACAGACTGAACTATAGTAGTCACAGACTGAACTATAGTAGTCACAGACTGAACTATATAATTCATAGACTGAACTATAGTAGTCTCAGACTGAACTATGGTAGTTACAGACTGAACTATAGTAGTCTCAGACTGAAACAGAGTAGTCACAGACTGAACTATGGTAGTCTCAGACTGAAACATAGTAGTCACAGACTGAACTATAGTAGTCTCAGACTGAACTATATAATTCACAGACTGAACTATAGTAGTCTCAGACTGAATTATATAATTCATAGACTGAGCTATGGTAGTCACAGACTAAACTATGGCAGTCACAGACTAAGCTATGGTAGTCATAGACTAAGCTATGTTAGTCACAGACTGAGCTATGGTAGTCACAGACTGAGCTATGGTAGTCACAGACTGAACTATGGTAGTCAGAGACTGAGCTATGGTATTCACAGACTGAACTATAGTAGTCATAGACTGAACAACATAACTCACAGACTGAGCTATGGTAGTCACAGACTGAACTATGGTAGTCACAGACTGAACTATAGTAGTCAGAGACTGAGCTAAAGTAGTCACAAACTGAGCTATGGTAGTCACAGACTGAACTATAGTAGTCACAGACAGAACTATATAATTCACACACTGAATTATAGTAGTAACAGACTGAACTATAGTAGTCATAGACTGAACTATATAATTCACAGACTGAACTATAGTAGTCACAGACTGAACTATAGTCGTCACAGGCAGAGCTATAGTAGTAACAGACTGAACTATAGTAGTCACAGACTGAACTATAGTAGTCACAGACTGAACTATAGTAGTCCCAGACTGAACTATAGTAGTCCCAGACTGAACTATAGTAGTCACAGACTGAACTATAGTAGTCACAGACTGAACTATATAATTCACAGACTAAACTATATAATTCACAGACTGAACAATAGTAGTCACAGACTGAACTATATAATTCACAGACTGAACTACAGTAGTCACAGACTGAACTATATAATTCACAGACTGAACTATAGTAGTCTCAGACTGAACTATAGTAGTCCCAGACTGAACTATAGTAGTCCCAGACTGAACTATAGTAGTCAGAGACTGAACTATAGTAGTCACAAACTGAGCTATGGTAGTCACAGACTGAACTATAGTACTCACAGACATAACTATGGTAGTCACAGAATGAGCTATGGTAGTCCCAGACTGAACTATAGTAGTCAAAGACTGAGCTATGGTAGTCACAGACTGAACTATAGTAGTCACAGACTGAACTATAGTAGTCACAGACTGAACTATATAATTCACAGACTGAACTATAGTAGTCTCAGACTGAACTATGGTAGTTACAGACTGAACTATGGTAGTCTCAGACTGAAACATAGTAGTCACAGACTGAACTATAGTAGTCTCAGACTGACCTATATAATTCACAGACTGAACTATAGTAGTCTCAGACTGAACTATAGTAGTCCCAGACTGAACTATAGTAGTCACAGACTGAACGATAGTAGTCACAGACTGAACTATAGTAGTCACAGACTGAACTATAGTAGTCCCAGACTGAACTATAGTAGTCACAGACTGAACTATATAATTCACAGACTGAACTATAGTAGTCCCAGACTGAACTATAGTAGTCACAGACTGAACTATAGTAGTCACAGACTGAACTATATAATTCACAGACTAAACTATATAATTCACAGACTGAACTAAAGTAGTCACAGACTGAACTATATAATTCACAGACTGAACTCTAGTAGTCACAGACTAAACTATATAATTCACAGACTGAACTATATAATTCACAGACTGAACTATAGTAGTCACAGACTGAACTATGGTAGTCTCAGACTGAACTATGGTACTCTCAGACTGAACTATAGTAGTCACAGACTGAACTATATAATTCACAGACTGAACAAAAGTAGTCTCAGACTGAACTATAGTAGTCACAGACTGAACTATAGTAGTCAAAGACTGAACTATGGTAGTCACAGACTGAACTATGGTAGTCACAGACTGAACTATAGTAGTCACAGACTGAACTATAGTAGTCACAGACTGAACTATATAATTCATAGACTGAACTATAGTAGTCTCAGACTGAACTATGGTAGTTACAGACTGAACTATAGTAGTCTCAGACTGAAACAGAGTAGTCACAGACTGAACTATGGTAGTCTCAGACTGAAACATAGTAGTCACAGACTGAACTATAGTAGTCTCAGACTGAACTATATAATTCACAGACTGAACTATAGTAGTCTCAGACTGAATTATATAATTCATAGACTGAGCTATGGTAGTCACAGACTAAACTATGGCAGTCACAGACTAAGCTATGGTAGTCATAGACTAAGCTATGTTAGTCACAGACTGAGCTATGGTAGTCACAGACTGAGCTGTGGTAGTCACAGACTGAACTATGGTAGTCAGAGACTGAGCTATGGTATTCACAGACTGAACTATAGTAGTCATAGACTGAACAACATAACTCACAGACTGAGCTATGGTAGTCACAGACTGAACTATGGTAGTCACAGACTGAACTATAGTAGTCAGAGACTGAGCTAAAGTAGTCACAAACTGAGCTATGGTAGTCACAGACTGAACTATAGTAGTCACAGACAGAACTATATAATTCACACACTGAATTATAGTAGTAACAGACTGAACTATAGTAGTCATAGACTGAACTATATAATTCACAGACTGAACTATAGTAGTCACAGACTGAACTATAGTCGTCACAGGCAGAGCTATAGTAGTAACAGACTGAACTATAGTAGTCACAGACTGAACTATAGTAGTCACAGACTGAACTATAGTAGTCCCAGACTGAACTATAGTAGTCCCAGACTGAACTATAGTAGTCACAGACTGAACTATAGTAGTCACAGACTGAACTATATAATTCACAGACTAAACTATATAATTCACAGACTGAACAATAGTAGTCACAGACTGAACTATATAATTCACAGACTGAACTACAGTAGTCACAGACTGAACTATATAATTCACAGACTGAACTATCAGCTGACGTGCTCAGACTGAACTATAGTAGTCACAGACTGAACTATAGTAGTCCCAGACTGAACTATAGTAGTCACAGACTGAACTATATAATTCACAGACTGAACGATAGTAGTCCCAGACTGAACTATAGTAGTCCCAGACTGAACTATAGTAGTCAGAGACTGAACTATAGTAGTCACAAACTGAGCTATGGTAGTCACAGACTGAACTATAGTACTCACAGACATAACTATGGTAGTCACAGAATGAGCTATGGTAGTCACAGACTGAACTATGGTAGTCAGAAACTTAGCTATAGTATTCACAAACTGAACTATGGTACTCACAGACATAACTATAGTAGTCACAGACTGAACTACAGTAGTCACAGACTGAACCATAGCAGTCAAAGACTGAACTACAGTAGTCACAGACTGAACTACAGTAGTCACAGACTGAACTATATAATTCACAGACTAAATTATTGTAGTCACAGACTGAACTATGGTAGCCTCAGACTGAAGTATGGTAGTCACAGACTGAACTATAGTAGTCACAGACAGAACTATATAATTCACACACTGAATTATAGTAGTAACAGACTGAACTATAGTAGTCATAGACTGAACTATATAATTCACAGACTGAACTATAGTAGTCACAGACTGAACTATAGTAGTCACAGGCAGAGCTATAGTAGTCACAGACTGAACTATAGCAGTCACAGACTGAACTATAGTAGTCACAGACTGAACTATAGTAGTCCCAGACTGAACTATAGTAGTCACAGACTGAACGATAGTAGTCACAGACTGAACGATACTAGTCACAGACTGAACTATAGTAGTCACAGACTGAACTATAGTAGTCCCAGACTGAACTATATAATTCACAGACTGAACTATAGTAGTCTCAGACTGAATTATATAATTCATAGACTGAGCTATGGTAGTCACAGACTAAACTATGGTAGTCACAGACTAAGCTATGGTAGTCATACACTAAGCTATGGCAGTCACAGACTGAGCTATGGTAGTCACAGACTGAACTATGGTAGTCAGAGACTGAGCTATGGTATTCACAGACTGAACTATAGTAGTCATAGACTGAACTATAGTAGTCCCAGACTGAACTATAGTAGTCCCAGACTGAACGATAGTAGTCACAGACTGAACGATAGTAGTCACAGACTGAACTATAGTAGTCACAGACTGAACTATAGTAGTCCCAGACTGAACTATAGTAGTCAAAGACTGAGCTATGGTAGTCACAGACTGAACTATAGTAGTCACAGACTGAACTATAGTAGTCACAGACTGAACTATATAATTCACAGACTGAACTATAGTAGTCTCAGACTGAACTATGGCAGTCTCAGACTGAAACATAGTAGTCACAGACTGAACTATAGTAGTCTCAGACTGACCTATATAATTCACAGACTGAACTATAGTAGTCTCAGACTGAACTATAGTAGTCCCAGACTGAACTATAGTAGTCACAGACTGAACGATAGTAGTCACAGACTGAACTATAGTAGTCACAGACTGAACTATAGTAGTCCCAGACTGAACTATAGTAGTCACAGACTGAACTATATAATTCACAGACTGAACTATAGTAGTCCCAGACTGAACTATAGTAGTCACAGACTGAACTATAGTAGTCACAGACTGAACTATATAATTCACAGACTAAACTATATAATTCACAGACTGAACTAAAGTAGTCACAGACTGAACTATATAATTCACAGACTGAACTCTAGTAGTCACAGACTAAACTATATAATTCACAGACTGAACTATATAATTCACAGACTGAACTATAGTAGTCACAGACTGAACTATGGTAGTCTCAGACTGAACTATGGTACTCTCAGACTGAACTATAGTAGTCACAGACTGAACTATATAATTCACAGACTGAACTATAGTAGTCTCAGACTGAACTATAGTAGTCACAGACTGAACTATAGTAGTCAAAGACTGAACTATGGTAGTCACAGACTGAACTATGGTAGTCACAGACTGAACTATAGTAGTCACAGACTGAACTATAGTAGTCACAGACTGAACTATATAATTCATAGACTGAACTATAGTAGTCTCAGACTGAACTATGGTAGTTACAGACTGAACTATAGTAATCTCAGACTGAAACAGAGTAGTCACAGACTGAACTATGGTAGTCTCAGACTGAAACATAGTAGTCACAGACTGAACTATAGTAGTCTCAGACTGAACTATATAATTCACAGACTGAACTATAGTAGTCTCAGACTGAATTATATAATTCATAGACTGAGCTATGGTAGTCACAGACTAAACTATGGTAGTCACAGACTAAGCTATGGTAGTCATAGACTAAGCTATGGTAGTCACAGACTGAGCTATGGTAGTCACAGACTGAGCTATGGTAGTCACAGACTGAACTATGGTAGTCAGAGACTGAGCTATGGTATTCACAGACTGAACTATAGTAGTCATAGACAGAACAACATAACTCACAGACTGAGCTATGGTAGTCACAGACTGAACTATGGTAGTCACAGACTGAACTATAGTAGTCAGAGACTGAGCTATAGTAGTCACAAACTGAGCTATGGTAGTCACAGACTGAACTATAGTAGTCACAGACAGAACTATATAATTCACACACTGAATTATAGTAGTAACAGACTGAACTATAGTAGTCATAGACTGAACTATATAATTCACAGACTGAACTATAGTAGTCACAGACTGAACTATAGTCGTCACAGGCAGAGCTATAGTAGTAACAGACTGAACTATAGTAGTCACAGACTGAACTATAGTAGTCACAGACTGAACTATAGTAGTGACAGACTGAACTATAGTAGTCCCAGACTGAACTATAGTAGTCACAGACTGAACGATAGTAGTCACAGACTGAACGATAGTAGTCACAGACTGAACTATAGTAGTCACAGACTGAACTATAGTAGTCCCAGACTGAACTATAGTAGTCACAGACTGAACTATATAATTCACAGACTGAACTATAGTAGTCCCAGACTGAACTATAGTAGTCACAGACTGAACTATAGTAGTCACAGACTGAACTATATAATTCACAGACTAAACTATATAATTCACAGACTGAACTAAAGTAGTCACAGACTGAACTATATAATTCACAGACTGAACTCTAGTAGTCACAGACTAAACTATATAATTCACAGACTGAACTATATAATTCACAGACTGAACTATAGTAGTCACAGACTGAACTATGGTAGTCTCAGACTGAACTATGGTACTCTCAGACTGAACTATAGTAGTCACAGACTGAACTATATAATTCACAGACTGAACGATAGTAGTCCCAGACTGAACTATAGTAGTCCCAGACTGAACTATAGTAGTCAGAGACTGAACTATAGTAGTCACAAACTGAGCTATGGTAGTCACAGACTGAACTATAGTACTCACAGACATAACTATGGTAGTCACAGAATGAGCTATGGTAGTCACAGACTGAACTATGGTAGTCAGAAACTTAGCTATAGTATTCACAAACTGAACTATGGTACTCACAGACATAACTATAGTAGTCACAGACTGAACTACAGTAGTCACAGACTGAACCATAGCAGTCAAAGACTGAACTACAGTAGTCACAGACTGAACTACAGTAGTCACAGACTGAACTATATAATTCACAGACTAAATTATTGTAGTCACAGACTGAACTATGGTAGCCTCAGACTGAAGTATGGTAGTCACAGACTGAACTATAGTAGTCACAGACAGAACTATATAATTCACACACTGAATTATAGTAGTAACAGACTGAACTATAGTAGTCATAGACTGAACTATATAATTCACAGACTGAACTATAGTAGTCACAGACTGAACTATAGTAGTCACAGGCAGAGCTATAGTAGTCACAGACTGAACTATAGCAGTCACAGACTGAACTATAGTAGTCACAGACTGAACTATAGTAGTCCCAGACTGAACTATAGTAGTCACAGACTGAACGATAGTAGTCACAGACTGAACGATACTAGTCACAGACTGAACTATAGTAGTCACAGACTGAACTATAGTAGTCCCAGACTGAACTATATAATTCACAGACTGAACTATAGTAGTCTCAGACTGAATTATATAATTCATAGACTGAGCTATGGTAGTCACAGACTAAACTATGGTAGTCACAGACTAAGCTATGGTAGTCATACACTAAGCTATGGCAGTCACAGACTGAGCTATGGTAGTCACAGACTGAACTATGGTAGTCAGAGACTGAGCTATGGTATTCACAGACTGAACTATAGTAGTCATAGACTGAACTATAGTAGTCCCAGACTGAACTATAGTAGTCCCAGACTGAACGATAGTAGTCACAGACTGAACGATAGTAGTCACAGACTGAACTATAGTAGTCACAGACTGAACTATAGTAGTCCCAGACTGAACTATAGTAGTCAAAGACTGAGCTATGGTAGTCACAGACTGAACTATAGTAGTCACAGACTGAACTATAGTAGTCACAGACTGAACTATAGTAGTCACAGACTGAACTATATAATTCACAGACTGAACTATAGTAGTCTCAGACTGAACTATGGCAGTCTCAGAATGAAACATAGTAGTCACAGACTGAACTATAGTAGTCTCAGACTGACCTATATAATTCACAGACTGAACTATAGTAGTCTCAGACTGAACTATAGTAGTCCCAGACTGAACTATAGTAGTCACAGACTGAACGATAGTAGTCACAGACTGAACTATAGTAGTCACAGACTGAACTATAGTAGTCCCAGACTGAACTATAGTAGTCACAGACTGAACTATATAATTCACAGACTGAACTATAGTAGTCCCAGACTGAACTATAGTAGTCACAGACTGAACTATAGTAGTCACAGACTGAACTATATAATTCACAGACTAAACTATATAATTCACAGACTGAACTAAAGTAGTCACAGACTGAACTATATAATTCACAGACTGAACTCTAGTAGTCACAGACTAAACTATATAATTCACAGACTGAACTATATAATTCACAGACTGAACTATAGTAGTCACAGACTGAACTATGGTAGTCTCAGACTGAACTATGGTACTCTCAGACTGAACTATAGTAGTCACAGACTGAACTATATAATTCACAGACTGAACTATAGTAGTCTCAGACTGAACTATAGTAGTCACAGACTGAACTATAGTAGTCAAAGACTGAACTATGGTAGTCACAGACTGAACTATGGTAGTCACAGACTGAACTATAGTAGTCACAGACTGAACTATAGTAGTCACAGACTGAACTATATAATTCATAGACTGAACTATAGTAGTCTCAGACTGAACTATGGTAGTTACAGACTGAACTATAGTAATCTCAGACTGAAACAGAGTAGTCACAGACTGAACTATGGTAGTCTCAGACTGAAACATAGTAGTCACAGACTGAACTATAGTAGTCTCAGACTGAACTATATAATTCACAGACTGAACTATAGTAGTCTCAGACTGAATTATATAATTCATAGACTGAGCTATGGTAGTCACAGACTAAACTATGGTAGTCACAGACTAAGCTATGGTAGTCATAGACTAAGCTATGGTAGTCACAGACTGAGCTATGGTAGTCACAGACTGAGCTATGGTAGTCACAGACTGAACTATGGTAGTCAGAGACTGAGCTATGGTATTCACAGACTGAACTATAGTAGTCATAGACAGAACAACATAACTCACAGACTGAGCTATGGTAGTCACAGACTGAACTATGGTAGTCACAGACTGAACTATAGTAGTCAGAGACTGAGCTATAGTAGTCACAAACTGAGCTATGGTAGTCACAGACTGAACTATAGTAGTCACAGACAGAACTATATAATTCACACACTGAATTATAGTAGTAACAGACTGAACTATAGTAGTCATAGACTGAACTATATAATTCACAGACTGAACTATAGTAGTCACAGACTGAACTATAGTCGTCACAGGCAGAGCTATAGTAGTAACAGACTGAACTATAGTAGTCACAGACTGAACTATAGTAGACTATAGTAGTCACAGACTGAACCTATAGTAATGTGCACAGACTGAACTATAGTAGTCCCAGACTGAACTATAGTAGTCACAGACTGAACTATAGTAGTCACAGACTGAACTATATAATTCACAGACTAAACTATATAGTGTCACAGACTGAACTAATAGTAGTCACAGACTGAACTATAGTAATTCACAGACTGAACTCTAGTAGTCACAGACTAAACTATATAATTCACAGACTGAACTATATAATTCACAGACTGAACTATAGTAGTCACAGACTGAACTATGGTAGTCTCAGACTGAACTATGGTACTCTCAGACTGAACTATAGTAGTCACAGACTGAACTATATAATTCACAGACTGAACTATAGTAGTCTCAGACTGAACTATAGTAGTCACAGACTGAACTATAGTAGTCAAAGACTGAACTATGGTAGTCACAGACTGAACTATGGTAGTCACAGACTGAACTATAGTAGTCACAGACTGAACTATAGTAGTCACAGACTGAACTATATAATTCATAGACTGAACTATAGTAGTCTCAGACTGAACTATGGTAGTTACAGACTGAACTATAGTAATCTCAGACTGAAACAGAGTAGTCACAGACTGAACTATGGTAGTCTCAGACTGAAACATAGTAGTCACAGACTGAACTATAGTAGTCTCAGACTGAACTATATAATTCACAGACTGAACTATAGTAGTCTCAGACTGAATTATATAATTCATAGACTGAGCTATGGTAGTCACAGACTAAACTATGGTAGTCACAGACTAAGCTATGGTAGTCATAGACTAAGCTATGGTAGTCACAGACTGAGCTATGGTAGTCACAGACTGAGCTATGGTAGTCACAGACTGAACTATGGTAGTCAGAGACTGAGCTATGGTATTCACAGACTGAACTATAGTAGTCATAGACAGAACAACATAACTCACAGACTGAGCTATGGTAGTCACAGACTGAACTATGGTAGTCACAGACTGAACTATAGTAGTCAGAGACTGAGCTATAGTAGTCACAAACTGAGCTATGGTAGTCACAGACTGAACTATAGTAGTCACAGACAGAACTATATAATTCACACACTGAATTATAGTAGTAACAGACTGAACTATAGTAGTCATAGACTGAACTATATAATTCACAGACTGAACTATAGTAGTCACAGACTGAACTATAGTCGTCACAGGCAGAGCTATAGTAGTAACAGACTGAACTATAGTAGTCACAGACTGAACTATAGTAGTCACAGACTGAACTATAGTAGTGACAGACTGAACTATAGTAGTCCCAGACTGAACTATAGTAGTCACAGACTGAACGATAGTAGTCACAGACTGAACGATAGTAGTCACAGACTGAACTATAGTAGTCACAGACTGAACTATAGTAGTCCCAGACTGAACTATAGTAGTCACAGACTGAACTATATAATTCACAGACTGAACTATAGTAGTCCCAGACTGAACAATAGTAGTCAGAGACTGAACTATAGTAGTCACAAACTGAGCTATGGTAGTCACAGACTGAACTATAGTACTCACAGACATAACTATGGTAGTCACAGAATGAGCTATGGTAGTCACAGACTGAACTATGGTAGTCAGAAACTTAGCTATAGTATTCACAAACTGAACTATGGTACTCACAGACATAACTATAGTAGTCACAGACTGAACTACAGTAGTCACAGACTGAACCATAGCAGTCAAAGACTGAACTACAGTAGTCACAGACTGAACTACAGTAGTCACAGACTGAACTATATAATTCACAGACTAAATTATTGTAGTCACAGACTGAACTATGGTAGCCTCAGACTGAAGTATGGTAGTCACAGACTGAACTATAGTAGTCACAGACAGAACTATATAATTCACACACTGAATTATAGTAGTAACAGACTGAACTATAGTAGTCATAGACTGAACTATATAATTCACAGACTGAACTATAGTAGTCACAGACTGAACTATAGTAGTCACAGGCAGAGCTATAGTAGTCACAGACTGAACTATAGCAGTCACAGACTGAACTATAGAGGTCACAGACTGAACTATAGTAGTCCCAGACTGAACTATAGTAGTCACAGACTGAACGATAGTAGTCACAGACTGAACTACAGTAGTCACAGACTGAACTATATAATTCACAGACTAAATTATTGTAGTCACAGACTGAACTATGGTAGCCTCAGACTGAAGTATGGTAGTCACAGACTGAAATATAGTAGTCACAGACAGAACTATATAATTCACACACTGAATTATAGTAGTAACAGACTGAACTATAGTAGTCATAGACTGAACTATATAATTCACAGACTGAACTATAGTAGTCTCAGACTGAACTATGGTAGTTACAGACTGAACTATGGTAGTCTCAGACTGAAACAAAGTAGTCACAGACTGAACTATAGTAGTCTCAGACTGACCTATATAATTCACAGACTGAACTATAGTAGTCTCAGACTGAACTATAGTAGTCCCAGACTGAACTATAGTAGTCACAGACTGAACGATAGTAGTCACAGACTGAACTATAGTAGTCACAGACTGAACTATAGTAGTCCCAGACTGAACTATAGTAGTCACAGACTGAACTATATAATTCACAGACTGAACTATAGTAGTAACAGACTGAACTATAGTAGTCATAGACTGAACTATATAATTCACAGACTGAACTATAGTAGTCTCAGACTGAACTATGGTAGTTACAGACTGAACTATGGTAGTCTCAGACTGAAACAAAGTAGTCACAGACTGAACTATAGTAGTCTCAGACTGACCTATATAATTCACAGACTGAACTATAGTAGTCTCAGACTGAACTATAGTAGTCCCAGACTGAACTATAGTAGTCACAGACTGAACGATAGTAGTCACAGACTGAACTATAGTAGTCACAGACTGAACTATAGTAGTCCCAGACTGAACTATAGTAGTCACAGACTGAACTATATAATTCACAGACTGAACTATAGTAGTCACAGACTGAACGATAGTAGTCACAGACTGAACTACAGTAGTCACAGACTGAACTATATAATTCACAGACTAAATTATTGTAGTCACAGACTGAACTATGGTAGCCTCAGACTGAAGTATGGTAGTCACAGACTGAAATATAGTAGTCACAGACAGAACTATATAATTCACACACTGAATTATAGTAGTAACAGACTGAACTATAGTAGTCATAGACTGAACTATATAATTCACAGACTGAACTATAGTAGTCTCAGACTGAACTATGGTAGTTACAGACTGAACTATGGTAGTCTCAGACTGAAACAAAGTAGTCACAGACTGAACTATAGTAGTCTCAGACTGACCTATATAATTCACAGACTGAACTATAGTAGTCTCAGACTGAACTATAGTAGTCCCAGACTGAACTATAGTAGTCACAGACTGAACGATAGTAGTCACAGACTGAACTATAGTAGTCACAGACTGAACTATAGTAGTCCCAGACTGAACTATAGTAGTCACAGACTGAACTATATAATTCACAGACTGAACTATAGTAGTCCCAGACTGAACTATAGTAGTCACAGACTGAACTATAGTAGTCACAGACTGAACTATAGTAGTCACAGACTGAACTATATAATTCACAGACTAAACTATATAATTCACAGACTGAACTAAAGTAGTCACAGACTGAACTATATAATTCACAGACTGAACTATAGTAGTCACAGACTAAACTATATAATTCACAGACTGAACTATAGTAGTCACAGACTGAACTATAGTAGTCACAGACTGAACTATATAATTCACAGACTGAACTATAGTAGTCTCAGACTGAACTATGGTAGTTACAGACTGAACTATAGTAGTCTCAGACTGAAAGAGTAGTCACAGACTGAACTATGGTAGTCTCAGACTGAAACATAGTAGTCACAGACTGAACTATAGTAGTCTCAGACTGAACTATATAATTCACAGACTGAACTATAGTAGTCTCAGACTGAATTATATAATTCATAGACTGAGCTATGGTAGTCACAGACTAAACTATGGTAGTCACAGACTAAGCTATGGTAGTCATAGACTAAGCTATGGTAGTCACAGACTGAGCTATGGTAGTCACAGACTGAACTATGGTAGTCAGAGACTGAGCTATGGTATTCACAGACTGAACTATAGTAGTCATAGACTGAACTATAGTAGTCCCAGACTGAACTATAGTAGTCACAGACTGAACGATAGTCGTCACAGACTGAACGATAGTAGTCACAGACTGAACTATAGTAGTCACAGACTGAACTATAGTAGTCCCAGACTGAACTATAGTAGTCAAAGACTGAGCTATGGTAGTCACAGACTGAACTATAGTAGTCACAGACTGAACTATAGTAGTCACAGACTGAACTATATAATTCACAGACTGAACTATAGTAGTCTCAGACTGAACTATGGTAGTTACAGACTGAACTATGGTAGTCTCAGACTGAAACATAGTAGTCACAGACTGAACTATAGTAGTCTCAGACTGAACTATAGTAGTCCCAGACTGAACTATAGTAGTCACAGACTGAACGATAGTAGTCACAGACTGAACTATAGTAGTCACAGACTGAACTATAGTAGTCCCAGACTGAACTATAGTAGTCACAGACTGAACTATATAATTCACAGACTGAACTATAGTAGTCCCAGACTGAACTATAGTAGTCACAGACTGAACTATAGTAGTCACAGACTGAACTATATAATTCACAGACTAAACTATATAATTCACAGACTGAACTAAAGTAGTCACAGACTGAACTATATAATTCACAGACTGAACTCTAGTAGTCACAGACTAAACTATATAATTCACAGACTGAACTATATAATTCACAGACTGAACTATAGTAGTCACAGACTGAACTATGGTAGTCTCAGACTGAACTATGGTACTCTCAGACTGAACTATAGTAGTCACAGACTGAACTATATAATTCACAGACTGAACTATAGTAGTCTCAGACTGAACTATAGTAGTCACAGACTGAACTATAGTAGTCAAAGACTGAACTATGGTAGTCACAGACTGAACTATGGTAGTCACAGACTGAACTATAGTAGTCACAGACTGAACTATAGTAGTCACAGACTGAACTATATAATTCACAGACTGAACTATAGTAGTCTCAGACTGAACTATGGTAGTTACAGACTGAACTATAGTAGTCTCAGACTGAAACAGAGTAGTCACAGACTGAACTATGGTTGTCTCAGACTGAAACATAGTAGTCACAGACTGAACTATAGTAGTCTCAGACTGAACTATATAATTCACAGACTGAACTATAGTAGTCTCAGACTGAATTATATAATTCATAGACTGAGCTATGGTAGTCACAGACTAAACTATGGTCGTCACAGACTAAGCTATGGTAGTCATAGACTAAGCTATGGTAGTCACAGACTGAGCTATGGTAGTCACAGACTGAACTATGGTAGTCAGAGACTGAGCTATGGTATTCACAGACAACTATAGTAGTCATAGACTGAACAACATAACTCACAGACTGAGCTATGGTAGTCACAGACTGAACTATGGTAGTCACAGACTGAACTATAGTAGTCAGAGACTGAACTATAGTAGTCACAAACTGAGCTATGGTAGTCACAGACTGAACTATAGTACTCACAGACATAACTATGGTAGTCACAGAATGAGCTATGGTAGTCACAGACTGAACTATGGTAGTCAGAAACTTAGCTATAGTATTCACAAACTGAACTATGGTACTCACAGACATAACTATAGTAGTCACAGACTGAACTACAGTAGTCACAGACTGAACCATAGCAGTCAAAGACTGAACTACAGTAGTCACAGACTGAACTACAGTAGTCACAGACTGAACTATATAATTCACAGACTAAATTATTGTAGTCACAGACTGAACTATGGTAGCCTCAGACTGAAGTATGGTAGTCACAGACTGAACTATAGTAGTCACAGACAGAACTATATAATTCACACACTGAATTATAGTAGTAACAGACTGAACTATAGTAGTCATAGACTGAACTATATAATTCACAGACTGAACTATAGTAGTCACAGACTGAACTATAGTAGTCACAGGCAGAGCTATAGTAGTCACAGACTGAACTATAGCAGTCACAGACTGAACTATAGAGGTCACAGACTGAACTATAGTAGTCCCAGACTGAACTATAGTAGTCACAGACTGAACGATAGTAGTCACAGACTGAACTACAGTAGTCACAGACTGAACTATATAATTCACAGACTAAATTATTGTAGTCACAGACTGAACTATGGTAGCCTCAGACTGAAGTATGGTAGTCACAGACTGAAATATAGTAGTCACAGACAGAACTATATAATTCACACACTGAATTATAGTAGTAACAGACTGAACTATAGTAGTCATAGACTGAACTATATAATTCACAGACTGAACTATAGTAGTCCCAGACTGAACTATAGTAGTCACAGACTGAACGATAGTAGTCACAGACTGAACTATAGTAGTCACAGACTGAACTATAGTAGTCCCAGACTGAACTATAGTAGTCACAGACTGAACTATATAATTCACAGACTGAACTATAGTAGTCCCAGACTGAACTATAGTAGTCACAGACTGAACTATAGTAGTCACAGACTGAACTATAGTAGTCACAGACTGAACTATATAATTCACAGACTAAACTATATAATTCACAGACTGAACTAAAGTAGTCACAGACTGAACTATATAATTCACAGACTGAACTATAGTAGTCACAGACTAAACTATATAATTCACAGACTGAACTATATAATTCACAGACTGAACTATAGTAGTCACAGACTGAACTATGGTAGTCTCAGACTGAACTATGGTACTCTCAGACTGAACTATAGTAGTCACGAACTGAACTATATAATTCACAGACTGAACAATAGTAGTCTCAGACTGAACTATAGTAGTCACAGATTGAACTATAGTAGTCAAAGACTGAACTATGGTAGTCACAGACTGAACTATGGTAGTCACAGACTGAACTATAGTAGTCACAGACTGAACTATAGTAGTCACAGACTGAACTATATAATTCACAGACTGAACTATAGTAGTCTCAGACTGAACTATGGTAGTTACAGACTGAACTATAGTAGTCTCAGACTGAAAGAGTAGTCACAGACTGAACTATGGTAGTCTCAGACTGAAACATAGTAGTCACAGACTGAACTATAGTAGTCTCAGACTGAACTATATAATTCACAGACTGAACTATAGTAGTCTCAGACTGAATTATATAATTCATAGACTGAGCTATGGTAGTCACAGACTAAACTATGGTAGTCACAGACTAAGCTATGGTAGTCATAGACTAAGCTATGGTAGTCACAGACTGAGCTATGGTAGTCACAGACTGAACTATGGTAGTCAGAGACTGAGCTATGGTATTCACAGACTGAACTATAGTAGTCATAGACTGAACTATAGTAGTCCCAGACTGAACTATAGTAGTCACAGACTGAACGATAGTCGTCACAGACTGAACGATAGTAGTCACAGACTGAACTATAGTAGTCACAGACTGAACTATAGTAGTCCCAGACTGAACTATAGTAGTCAAAGACTGAGCTATGGTAGTCACAGACTGAACTATAGTAGTCACAGACTGAACTATAGTAGTCACAGACTGAACTATATAATTCACAGACTGAACTATAGTAGTCTCAGACTGAACTATGGTAGTTACAGACTGAACTATGGTAGTCTCAGACTGAAACATAGTAGTCACAGACTGAACTATAGTAGTCTCAGACTGAACTATAGTAGTCCCAGACTGAACTATAGTAGTCACAGACTGAACGATAGTAGTCACAGACTGAACTATAGTAGTCACAGACTGAACTATAGTAGTCCCAGACTGAACTATAGTAGTCACAGACTGAACTATATAATTCACAGACTGAACTATAGTAGTCCCAGACTGAACTATAGTAGTCACAGACTGAACTATAGTAGTCACAGACTGAACTATATAATTCACAGACTAAACTATATAATTCACAGACTGAACTAAAGTAGTCACAGACTGAACTATATAATTCACAGACTGAACTCTAGTAGTCACAGACTAAACTATATAATTCACAGACTGAACTATATAATTCACAGACTGAACTATAGTAGTCACAGACTGAACTATGGTAGTCTCAGACTGAACTATGGTACTCTCAGACTGAACTATAGTAGTCACAGACTGAACTATATAATTCACAGACTGAACTATAGTAGTCTCAGACTGAACTATAGTAGTCACAGACTGAACTATAGTAGTCAAAGACTGAACTATGGTAGTCACAGACTGAACTATGGTAGTCACAGACTGAACTATAGTAGTCACAGACTGAACTATAGTAGTCACAGACTGAACTATATAATTCACAGACTGAACTATAGTAGTCTCAGACTGAACTATGGTAGTTACAGACTGAACTATAGTAGTCTCAGACTGAAACAGAGTAGTCACAGACTGAACTATGGTTGTCTCAGACTGAAACATAGTAGTCACAGACTGAACTATAGTAGTCTCAGACTGAACTATATAATTCACAGACTGAACTATAGTAGTCTCAGACTGAATTATATAATTCATAGACTGAGCTATGGTAGTCACAGACTAAACTATGGTAGTCACAGACTAAGCTATGGTAGTCATAGACTAAGCTATGGTAGTCACAGACTGAGCTATGGTAGTCACAGACTGAACTATGGTAGTCAGAGACTGAGCTATGGTATTCACAGACTGAACTATAGTAGTCATAGACTGAACAACATAACTCACAGACTGAGCTATGGTAGTCACAGACTGAACTATGGTAGTCACAGACTGAACTATAGTAGTCAGAGACTGAGCTATAGTAGTCACAAACTGAACTATGGTAGTCTCAGACTGAAACAAAGTAGTCACAGACTGAACTATAGTAGTCTCAGACTGACCTATATAATTCACAGACTGAACTATAGTAGTCTCAGACTGAACTATAGTAGTCCCAGACTGAACTATAGTAGTCACAGACTGAACGATAGTAGTCACAGACTGAACTATAGTAGTCACAGACTGAACTATAGTAGTCCCAGACTGAACTATAGTAGTCACAGACTGAACTATATAATTCACAGACTGAACTATAGTAGTCCCAGACTGAACTATAGTAGTCACAGACTGAACTATAGTAGTCACAGACTGAACTATAGTAGTCACAGACTGAACTATATAATTCACAGACTAAACTATATAATTCACAGACTGAACTAAAGTAGTCACAGACTGAACTATATAATTCACAGACTGAACTATAGTAGTCACAGACTAAACTATATAATTCACAGACTGAACTATATAATTCACAGACTGAACTATAGTAGTCACAGACTGAACTATGGTAGTCTCAGACTGAACTATGGTACTCTCAGACTGAACTATAGTAGTCACGAACTGAACTATATAATTCACAGACTGAACAATAGTAGTCTCAGACTGAACTATAGTAGTCACAGATTGAACTATAGTAGTCAAAGACTGAACTATGGTAGTCACAGACTGAACTATGGTAGTCACAGACTGAACTATAGTAGTCACAGACTGAACTATAGTAGTCACAGACTGAACTATATAATTCACAGACTGAACTATAGTAGTCTCAGACTGAACTATGGTAGTTACAGACTGAACTATAGTAGTCTCAGACTGAAAGAGTAGTCACAGACTGAACTATGGTAGTCTCAGACTGAAACATAGTAGTCACAGACTGAACTATAGTAGTCTCAGACTGAACTATATAATTCACAGACTGAACTATAGTAGTCTCAGACTGAATTATATAATTCATAGACTGAGCTATGGTAGTCACAGACTAAACTATGGTAGTCACAGACTAAGCTATGGTAGTCATAGACTAAGCTATGGTAGTCACAGACTGAGCTATGGTAGTCACAGACTGAACTATGGTAGTCAGAGACTGAGCTATGGTATTCACAGACTGAACTATAGTAGTCATAGACTGAACTATAGTAGTCCCAGACTGAACTATAGTAGTCACAGACTGAACGATAGTCGTCACAGACTGAACGATAGTAGTCACAGACTGAACTATAGTAGTCACAGACTGAACTATAGTAGTCCCAGACTGAACTATAGTAGTCAAAGACTGAGCTATGGTAGTCACAGACTGAACTATAGTAGTCACAGACTGAACTATAGTAGTCACAGACTGAACTATATAATTCACAGACTGAACTATAGTAGTCTCAGACTGAACTATGGTAGTTACAGACTGAACTATGGTAGTCTCAGACTGAAACATAGTAGTCACAGACTGAACTATAGTAGTCTCAGACTGAACTATAGTAGTCCCAGACTGAACTATAGTAGTCACAGACTGAACGATAGTAGTCACAGACTGAACTATAGTAGTCACAGACTGAACTATAGTAGTCCCAGACTGAACTATAGTAGTCACAGACTGAACTATATAATTCACAGACTGAACTATAGTAGTCCCAGACTGAACTATAGTAGTCACAGACTGAACTATAGTAGTCACAGACTGAACTATATAATTCACAGACTAAACTATATAATTCACAGACTGAACTAAAGTAGTCACAGACTGAACTATATAATTCACAGACTGAACTCTAGTAGTCACAGACTAAACTATATAATTCACAGACTGAACTATATAATTCACAGACTGAACTATAGTAGTCACAGACTGAACTATGGTAGTCTCAGACTGAACTATGGTACTCTCAGACTGAACTATAGTAGTCACAGACTGAACTATATAATTCACAGACTGAACTATAGTAGTCTCAGACTGAACTATAGTAGTCACAGACTGAACTATAGTAGTCAAAGACTGAACTATGGTAGTCACAGACTGAACTATGGTAGTCACAGACTGAACTATAGTAGTCACAGACTGAACTATAGTAGTCACAGACTGAACTATATAATTCACAGACTGAACTATAGTAGTCTCAGACTGAACTATGGTAGTTACAGACTGAACTATAGTAGTCTCAGACTGAAACAGAGTAGTCACAGACTGAACTATGGTTGTCTCAGACTGAAACATAGTAGTCACAGACTGAACTATAGTAGTCTCAGACTGAACTATATAATTCACAGACTGAACTATAGTAGTCTCAGACTGAATTATATAATTCATAGACTGAGCTATGGTAGTCACAGACTAAACTATGGTCGTCACAGACTAAGCTATGGTAGTCATAGACTAAGCTATGGTAGTCACAGACTGAGCTATGGTAGTCACAGACTGAACTATGGTAGTCAGAGACTGAGCTATGGTATTCACAGACTGAACTATAGTAGTCATAGACTGAACAACATAACTCACAGACTGAGCTATGGTAGTCACAGACTGAACTATGGTAGTCACAGACTGAACTATAGTAGTCAGAGACTGAACTATAGTAGTCACAAACTGAGCTATGGTAGTCACAGACTGAACTATAGTACTCACAGACATAACTATGGTAGTCACAGAATGAGCTATGGTAGTCACAGACTGAACTATGGTAGTCAGAAACTTAGCTATAGTATTCACAAACTGAACTATGGTACTCACAGACATAACTATAGTAGTCACAGACTGAACTACAGTAGTCACAGACTGAACCATAGCAGTCAAAGACTGAACTACAGTAGTCACAGACTGAACTACAGTAGTCACAGACTGAACTATATAATTCACAGACTAAATTATTGTAGTCACAGACTGAACTATGGTAGCCTCAGACTGAAGTATGGTAGTCACAGACTGAACTATAGTAGTCACAGACAGAACTATATAATTCACACACTGAATTATAGTAGTAACAGACTGAACTATAGTAGTCATAGACTGAACTATATAATTCACAGACTGAACTATAGTAGTCACAGACTGAACTATAGTAGTCACAGGCAGAGCTATAGTAGTCACAGACTGAACTATAGCAGTCACAGACTGAACTATAGAGGTCACAGACTGAACTATAGTAGTCCCAGACTGAACTATAGTAGTCACAGACTGAACGATAGTAGTCACAGACTGAACTACAGTAGTCACAGACTGAACTATATAATTCACAGACTAAATTATTGTAGTCACAGACTGAACTATGGTAGCCTCAGACTGAAGTATGGTAGTCACAGACTGAAATATAGTAGTCACAGACAGAACTATATAATTCACACACTGAATTATAGTAGTAACAGACTGAACTATAGTAGTCATAGACTGAACTATATAATTCACAGACTGAACTATAGTAGTCTCAGACTGAACTATGGTAGTTACAGACTGAACTATGGTAGTCTCAGACTGAAACAAAGTAGTCACAGACTGAACTATAGTAGTCTCAGACTGACCTATATAATTCACAGACTGAACTATAGTAGTCTCAGACTGAACTATAGTAGTCCCAGACTGAACTATAGTAGTCACAGACTGAACGATAGTAGTCACAGACTGAACTATAGTAGTCACAGACTGAACTATAGTAGTCCCAGACTGAACTATAGTAGTCACAGACTTAACTATATAATTCACAGACTGAACTATAGTAGTCCCAGACTGAACTATAGTAGTCACAGACTGAACTATAGTAGTCACAGACTGAACTATAGTAGTCACAGACTGAACTATATAATTCACAGACTAAACTATATAATTCACAGACTGAACTAAAGTAGTCACAGACTGAACTATATAATGCACAGACTGAACTATAGTAGTCACAGACTAAACTATATAATTCACAGACTGAACTATATAATTCACAGACTGAACTATAGTAGTCACAGACTGAACTATGGTAGTCTCAGACTGAACTATGGTACTCTCAGACTGAACTATAGTAGTCACGAACTGAACTATATAATTCACAGACTGAACAATAGTAGTCTCAGACTGAACTATAGTAGTCACAGATTGAACTATAGTAGTCAAAGACTGAACTATGGTAGTCACAGACTGAACTATGGTAGTCACAGACTGAACTATAGTAGTCACAGACTGAACTATAGTAGTCACAGACTGAACTATATAATTCACAGACTGAACTATAGTAGTCTCAGACTGAACTATGGTAGTTACAGACTGAACTATAGTAGTCTCAGACTGAAAGAGTAGTCACAGACTGAACTATGGTAGTCTCAGACTGAAACATAGTAGTCACAGACTGAACTATAGTAGTCTCAGACTGAACTATATAATTCACAGACTGAACTATAGTAGTCTCAGACTGAATTATATAATTCATAGACTGAGCTATGGTAGTCACAGACTAAACTATGGTAGTCACAGACTAAGCTATGGTTGTCATAGACTAAGCTATGGTAGTCACAGACTGAGCTATGGTAGTCACAGACTGAACTATGGTAGTCAGAGACTGAGCTATGGTATTCACAGACTGAACTATAGTAGTCATAGACTGAACTATAGTAGTCCCAGACTGAACTATAGTAGTCACAGACTGAACGATAGTCGTCACAGACTGAACGATAGTAGTCACAGACTGAACTATAGTAGTCACAGACTGAACTATAGTAGTCCCAGACTGAACTATAGTAGTCAAAGACTGAGCTATGGTAGTCACAGACTGAACTATAGTAGTCACAGACTGAACTATAGTAGTCACAGACTGAACTATATAATTCACAGACTGAACTATAGTAGTCTCAGACTGAACTATGGTAGTTACAGACTGAACTATGGTAGTCTCAGACTGAAACATAGTAGTCACAGACTGAACTATAGTAGTCTCAGACTGAACTATAGTAGTCACGAACTGAACTATATAATTCACAGACTGAACTATAGTAGTCCCAGACTGAACTATAGTAGTCCCAGACTGAACAATAGTAGTCAGAGACTGAACTATAGTAGTCACAAACTGAGCTATGGTAGTCACAGACTGAACTATAGTACTCACAGACATAACTATGGTAGTCACAGAATGAGCTATGGTAGTCACAGACTGAACTATGGTAGTCAGAAACTTAGCTATAGTATTCACAAACTGAACTATGGTACTCACAGACATAACTATAGTAGTCACAGACTGAACTATGGTAGTCAGAGACTGAGCTATGGTATTCACAGACTGAACTATAGTAGTCATAGACTGAACTATAGTAGTCCCAGACTGAACTATAGTAGTCACAGACTGAACGATAGTCGTCACAGACTGAACGATAGTAGTCACAGACTGAACTATAGTAGTCACAGACTGAACTATAGTAGTCCCAGACTGAACTATAGTAGTCAAAGACTGAGCTATGGTAGTCACAGACTGAACTATAGTAGTCACAGACTGAACTATAGTAGTCACAGACTGAACTATATAATTCACAGACTGAACTATAGTAGTCTCAGACTGAACTATGGTAGTTACAGACTGAACTATGGTAGTCTCAGACTGAAACATAGTAGTCACAGACTGAACTATAGTAGTCTCAGACTGAACTATAGTAGTCCCAGACTGAACTATAGTAGTCACAGACTGAACGATAGTAGTCACAGACTGAACTATAGTAGTCACAGACTGAACTATAGTAGTCCCAGACTGAACTATAGTAGTCACAGACTGAACTATATAATTCACAGACTGAACTATAGTAGTCCCAGACTGAACTATAGTAGTCACAGACTGAACTATAGTAGTCACAGACTGAACTATATAATTCACAGACTAAACTATATAATTCACAGACTGAACTAAAGTAGTCACAGACTGAACTATATAATTCACAGACTGAACTCTAGTAGTCACAGACTAAACTATATAATTCACAGACTGAACTATATAATTCACAGACTGAACTATAGTAGTCACAGACTGAACTATGGTAGTCTCAGACTGAACTATGGTACTCTCAGACTGAACTATAGTAGTCACAGACTGAACTATATAATTCACAGACTGAACTATAGTAGTCTCAGACTGAACTATAGTAGTCACAGACTGAACTATAGTAGTCAAAGACTGAACTATGGTAGTCACAGACTGAACTATGGTAGTCACAGACTGAACTATAGTAGTCACAGACTGAACTATAGCAGTCACAGACTGAACTATATAATTCACAGACTGAACTATAGTAGTCTCAGACTGAACTATGGTAGTTACAGACTGAACTATAGTAGTCTCAGACTGAAACAGAGTAGTCACAGACTGAACTATGGTTGTCTCAGACTGAAACATAGTAGTCACAGACTGAACTATAGTAGTCTCAGACTGAACTATATAATTCACAGACTGAACTATAGTAGTCTCAGACTGAATTATATAATTCATAGACTGAGCTATGGTAGTCACAGACTAAACTATGGTAGTCACAGACTAAGCTATGGTAGTCATAGACTAAGCTATGGTAGTCACAGACTGAGCTATGGTAGTCACAGACTGAACTATGGTAGTCAGAGACTGAGCTATGGTATTCACAGACTGAACTATAGTAGTCATAGACTGAACAACATAACTCACAGACTGAGCTATGGTAGTCACAGACTGAACTATGGTAGTCACAGACTGAACTATAGTAGTCAGAGACTGAGCTATAGTAGTCACAAACTGAGCTATGGTAGTCACAGACTGAACTATAGTAGTCACAGACAGAACTATATAATTCACACACTGAATTATAGTAGTAACAGACTGAACTATAGTAGTCATAGACTGAACTATATAATTCACAGACTGAACTATAGTAGTCACAGACTGAACTATAGTCGTCACAGGCAGAGCTATAGTAGTCACAGACTGAACTATAGTAGTCACAGACTGAACTATAGTAGTCACAGACTGAACTATAGTAGTCACAGACTGAACTATAGTAGTCCCAGACTGAACTATAGTAGTCACAGACTGAACGATAGTAGTCACAGACTGAACGATAGTAGTCACAGACTGAACTATAGTAGTCCCAGACTGAACTATAGTAGTCACAGACTGAACTATATAATTCACAGACTGAACTATAGTAGTCCCAGACTGAACTATAGTAGTCCCAGACTGAACAATAGTAGTCAGAGACTGAACTATAGTAGTCACAAACTGAGCTATGGTAGTCACAGACTGAACTATAGTACTCACAGACATAACTATGGTAGTCACAGAATGAGCTATGGTAGTCACAGACTGAACTATGGTAGTCAGAAACTTAGCTATAGTATTCACAAACTGAACTATGGTACTCACAGACATAACTATAGTAGTCACAGACTGAACTATGGTAGTCAGAGACTGAGCTATGGTATTCACAGACTGAACTATAGTAGTCATAGACTGAACTATAGTAGTCCCAGACTGAACTATAGTAGTCACAGACTGAACGATAGTCGTCACAGACTGAACGATAGTAGTCACAGACTGAACTATAGTAGTCACAGACTGAACTATAGTAGTCCCAGACTGAACTATAGTAGTCAAAGACTGAGCTATGGTAGTCACAGACTGAACTATAGTAGTCACAGACTGAACTATAGTAGTCACAGACTGAACTATATAATTCACAGACTGAACTATAGTAGTCTCAGACTGAACTATGGTAGTTACAGACTGAACTATGGTAGTCTCAGACTGAAACATAGTAGTCACAGACTGAACTATAGTAGTCTCAGACTGAACTATAGTAGTCCCAGACTGAACTATAGTAGTCACAGACTGAACGATAGTAGTCACAGACTGAACTATAGTAGTCACAGACTGAACTATAGTAGTCCCAGACTGAACTATAGTAGTCACAGACTGAACTATATAATTCACAGACTGAACTATAGTAGTCCCAGACTGAACTATAGTAGTCACACACTGAACTATAGTAGTCACAGACTGAACTATATAATTCACAGACTAAACTATATAATTCACAGACTGAACTAAAGTAGTCACAGACTGAACTATATAATTCACAGACTGAACTCTAGTAGTCACAGACTAAACTATATAATTCACAGACTGAACTATATAATTCACAGACTGAACTATAGTAGTCACAGACTGAACTATGGTAGTCTCAGACTGAACTATGGTACTCTCAGACTGAACTATAGTAGTCACAGACTGAACTATATAATTCACAGACTGAACTATAGTAGTCTCAGACTGAACTATAGTAGTCACAGACTGAACTATAGTAGTCAAAGACTGAACTATGGTAGTCACAGACTGAACTATGGTAGTCACAGACTGAACTATAGTAGTCACAGACTGAACTATAGTAGTCACAGACTGAACTATATAATTCACAGACTGAACTATAGTAGTCTCAGACTGAACTATGGTAGTTACAGACTGAACTATAGTAGTCTCAGACTGAAACAGAGTAGTCACAGACTGAACTATGGTTGTCTCAGACTGAAACATAGTAGTCACAGACTGAACTATAGTAGTCTCAGACTGAACTATATAATTCACAGACTGAACTATAGTAGTCTCAGACTGAATTATATAATTCATAGACTGAGCTATGGTAGTCACAGACTAAACTATGGTAGTCACAGACTAAGCTATGGTAGTCATAGACTAAGCTATGGTAGTCACAGACTGAGCTATGGTAGTCACAGACTGAACTATGGTAGTCAGAGACTGAGCTATGGTATTCACAGACTGAACTATAGTAGTCATAGACTGAACAACATAACTCACAGACTGAGCTATGGTAGTCACAGACTGAACTATGGTAGTCACAGACTGAACTATAGTAGTCAGAGACTGAGCTATAGTAGTCACAAACTGAGCTATGGTAGTCACAGACTGAACTATAGTAGTCACAGACAGAACTATATAATTCACACACTGAATTATAGTAGTAACAGACTGAACTATAGTAGTCATAGACTGAACTATATAATTCACAGACTGAACTATAGTAGTCACAGACTGAACTATAGTCGTCACAGGCAGAGCTATAGTAGTCACAGACTGAACAATAGTAGTCACAGACTGAACTATAGTAGTCACAGACTGAACTATAGTAGTAACAGACTGAACTATAGTAGTCCCAGACTGAACTATATAATTCATAGACTGAGCTATGGTAGTCACAGACTAAACTATGGTAGTCACAGACTGAGCTATGGTAGTCACAGACTAAGTTATGGTAGTCACAGACTGAGCTATGGTAGTTACAGACTGAACTATGGTAGTCTCAGACTGAAACATAGTAGTCACAGACTGAACTATAGTAGTCTCAGACTGACCTATATAATTCACAGACTGAACTATAGTAGTCTCAGACTGAACTATATAATTCATAGACTGAGCTATGGTAGTCACAGACTAAACTATGGTAGTCACAGACTGAGCTATGGTAGTCACAGACTAAGTTATGGTAGTCACAGACTGAGCTATGGTAGTCACAGGCTGAACTATGGTAGTCAGAGACTGAGCTATGGTATTCACAGACTGAACTATAGTAGTCATAGACTGAACAACATAACTCACAGACTGAGCTATGGTAGTCACAGACTGAACTATGGTAGTCACAGACTGAACTATAGTAGTCAGAGACTGAACTATAGTAGTCACAAACTGAGCTATGGTAGTCACAGACTGAACTATAGTACTCACAGACATAACTGTGGTAGTCACAGAATGAGCTATGGTAGTCACAGACTGAACTATTATAGTCAGAAACTTAGCTATAGTATTCACAAACTGAACTATGGTACTCACAGACTTAACTATAGTAGTCACAGACTGACTACAGTAGTCTCAGACTGAACCATAGCAGTCAAAGACTGAACTACAGTAGTCACAAACTGAACTACAGTAGTCACAGACTGAACTATATAATTCACAGACTGAATTATTGTATTCACAGACTGAACTATGGTAGCCTCAGACTGAAGTATGGTAGTCACAGACTGAACTATAGTAGTCACAGACAGAACTATATAATTCACACACTGAGTTATAGTAGTAACAGACTGAACTATGGTAGCCTCAGACTGAAGTATGGTAGTCACAGACTGAACTATAGTAGTCACAGACAGAACTATATAATTCACACACTGAATTATAGTAGTAACAGACTGAACTATAGTAGTCATAGACTGAACTATATAATTCACAGACTGAACTATAGTAGTCAAAGACTGAACTATAGTAGTCACAGGCAGAGCTATAGTAGTCACAGACTGAACTATAGCAGTCACAGACTGAACTATAGCGGTCACAGACTGAACTATTGTAGTCCCAGACTGAACTATAGTAGTCACAGACTGAACGATAGTAGTCACAGACTGAACGATAGTAGTCACAGACTGAACTATAGTAGTCAAAGACTGAGCTATGGTAGTCACAGACTGAACTATAGTAGTCACAGACTGAACTATAGTAGTTACAGACTGAACTATATAATTCACAGACTGAATTATAGTAGTAACAGACTGAACTATAGTAGTCATAGACTGAACTATATAATTCACAGACTGAACTAAAGTAGTCACAGACTGAACTATATAATTCACAGACTGAACTATAGTTGTCACAGACTGAACAATATAATTCACAGACTGAACTCTAGTAGTCACAGACTAACTATATAATTCACAGACTGAATTATAGTAGTCACAGACTGAACTATAGTAGTCACAGACTGAACTATGGTACTCTCAGACATAACTATAGTAGTCACAGACTTAACTATAGTAGTCTCAGACTGAACTATACAATTCACAGACTGAACTATAGTAGTCTCAGACTGAACAATAGCAGTCACAGACTGAACTATGGTAGTCTCAGACTTAACTATAGTAGTCACAGACTGAACTATAGTAGTCTCAGACTGAACTATATAATTCACAGACTGAACTACAGTAGTCTCAGACTGAACTATATAATTCATAGACTTAGTTATGGTAGTCATAGACTGAACTATGGTAGTCACAGACTGAGCTATAGTCGTCACAGACTGAACTATAGTAGTCACAAACTGAGGTATGGTAATCACAGACTGAACTATAGTACTCACAGACATAACTATAGTAGTCACAGAATGAGCTATGGTAGTCACAGACTAAACTATGGTAGTCAGAGACTGAGCTATAGTAGTCACAGACTGAACTATATAATTCACAGACTAAACTATATAATTCACAGACTGAACTATAGTAGTCACAGACTGAACTATATAATTCACAGACTGAACTATAGTAGTCACAGACTGAACTATATAATTCACAGACTGAACTATAGTAGTCTCAGACTGAACTATAGTAGTCACAGACTGAACTATAGTAGTCAGAGACTGAACTATAGTAGTCACAAACTGAGCTATGGTAGTCACAGACTGAACTATAGTACTCACAGACATAACTATGGTAGTCACAGAATGAGCTATGGTAGTCACAGACTGAACTATGGTAGTCAGAAACTTAGCTATAGTATTCACAAACTGAACTATGGTACTCACAGACATAACTATAGTAGTCACAGACTGAACTATAGTAGTCACAGGCAGAGCTATAGTAGTCACAGACTGAACTATAGCAGTCACAGACTGAACTATAGCGGTCACAGACTGAACTATAGTAGTCCCAGACTGAACTATAGTAGTCACAGACTGAACGATAGTAGTCACAGACTGAACGATAGTAGTCACAGACTGAACTATAGTAGTCACAGACTGAACTATAGTAGTCCCAGACTGAACTATAGTAGTCAAAGACTGAGCTATGGTAGTCACAGACTGAACTATAGTAGTCACAGACTGAACTATAGTAGTCACAGACTGAACTATATAATTCACGGACTGAACTATAGTAGTCTCAGACTGAACTATGGTAGTTACAGACTGAACTATGGTAGTCTCAGACTGAAACATAGTAGTCACAGACTGAACTATAGTAGTCTCAGACTGACCTATATAATTCACAGACTGAACTATAGTAGTCTCAGACTGAACTATATAATTCATAGACTGAGCTATGGTAGTCACAGACTAAACTATGGTAGTCACAGACTGAGCTATGGTAGTCACAGACTAAGTTATGGTAGTCACAGACTGAGCTATGGTAGTCACAGGCTGAACTATGGTAGTCAGAGACTGAGCTATGGTATTCACAGACTGAACTATAGTAGTCATAGACTGAACAACATAACTCACAGACTGAGCTATGGTAGTCACAGACTGAACTATGGTAGTCACAGACTGAACTATAGTAGTCAGAGACTGAACTATAGTAGTCACAAACTGAGCTATGGTAGTCACAGACTGAACTATAGTACTCACAGACATAACTGTGGTAGTCACAGAATGAGCTATGGTAGTCACAGACTGAACTATTATAGTCAGAAACTTAGCTATAGTATTCACAAACTGAACTATGGTACTCACAGACTTAACTATAGTAGTCACAGACTGACTACAGTAGTCTCAGACTGAACCATAGCAGTCAAAGACTGAACTACAGTAGTCACAAACTGAACCACAGTAGTCACAGACTGAACTATATAATTCACAGACTGAATTATTGTAGTCACAGACTGAACTATGGTAGCCTCAGACTGAAGTATGGTAGTCACAGACTGAACTATAGTAGTCACAGACAGAACTATATAATTCACACACTGAGTTATAGTAGTAACAGACTGAACTATGGTAGCCTCAGACTGAAGTATGGTAGTCACAGACTGAACTATAGTAGTCACAGACAGAACTATATAATTCACACACTGAATTATAGTAGTAACAGACTGAACTATAGTAGTCATAGACTGAACTATATAATTCACAGACTGAACTATAGTAGTCAAAGACTGAACTATAGTAGTCACAGGCAGAGCTATAGTAGTCACAGACTGAACTATAGCAGTCACAGACTGAACTATAGCGGTCACAGACTGAACTATTGTAGTCCCAGACTGAACTATAGTAGTCACAGACTGAACGATAGTAGTCACAGACTGAACGATAGTAGTCACAGACTGAACTATAGTAGTCACAGACAGAACTATAGTAGTCCCAGACTGAACTATAGTAGTCAAAGACTGAGCTATGGTAGTCACAGACTGAACTATAGTAGTCACAGACTGAACTATAGTAGTCACAGACTGAACTATATAATTCACAGACTGAATTATAGTAGTAACAGACTGAACTATAGTAGTCATAGACTGAACTATATAATTCACAGACTGAACTAAAGTAGTCACAGACTGAACTATATAATTCACAGACTGAACTATAGTTGTCACAGACTGAACAATATAATTCACAGACTGAACTCTAGTAGTCACAGACTAACTATATAATTCACAGACTGAATTATAGTAGTCACAGACTGAACTATAGTAGTCACAGACTGAACTATGGTACTCTCAGACATAACTATAGTAGTCACAGACTTAACTATAGTAGTCTCAGACTGAACTATACAATTCACAGACTGAACTATAGTAGTCTCAGACTGAACAATAGCAGTCACAGACTGAACTATGGTAGTCTCAGACTTAACTATAGTAGTCACAGACTGAACTATAGTAGTCTCAGACTGAACTATATAATTCACAGACTGAACTACAGTAGTCTCAGACTGAACTATATAATTCATAGACTTAGTTATGGTAGTCATAGACTGAACTATGGTAGTCACAGACTGAGCTATAGTCGTCACAGACTGAACTATAGTAGTCACAAACTGAGGTATGGTAATCACAGACTGAACTATAGTACTCACAGACATAACTATAGTAGTCACAGAATGAGCTATGGTAGTCACAGACTGAACTATGGTAGTCAGAGACTGAGCTATAGTAGTCACAGACTGAACTATATAATTCACAGACTAAACTATATAATTCACAGACTGAACTATAGTAGTCACAGACTGAACTATATAATTCACAGACTGAACTATAGTAGTCACAGACTGAACTATATAATTCACAGACTGAACTATAGTAGTCTCAGACTGAACTATAGTAGTCACAGACTGAACTATAGTAGTCAGAGACTGAACTATAGTAGTCACAAACTGAGCTATGGTAGTCACAGACTGAACTATAGTACTCACAGACATAACTATGGTAGTCACAGAATGAGCTATGGTAGTCACAGACTGAACTATGGTAGTCAGAAACTTAGCTATAGTATTCACAAACTGAACTATGGTACTCACAGACATAACTATAGTAGTCACAGACTGACTACAGTAGTCTCAGACTGAACCATAGCAGTCAAAGACTGAACTACAGTAGTCACAGACTGAACCACAGTAGTCACAGACTGAACTATATAATTCACAGACTGAATTATTGTAGTCACAGACTGAACTATGGTAGCCTCAGACTGAAGTATGGTAGTCACAGACTGAACTATAGTAGTCACAGACAGAACTATATAATTCACACACTGAATTATAGTAGTAACAGACTGAACTATAGTGGTCATAGACTGAACTATATAATTCACAGACTGAACTCTAGTAGTCACAGACTGAACTATATAATTCACAGACTGAATTATAGTAGTCACAGACAACTATAGTAGTCACAGACTGAACTATAGTAGTCTCAGACTGAACAATAGCAGTCACAGACTGAACTATGGTAGTCTCAGACTTAACTATAGTAGTCACAGACTGAACTATAGTAGTCTCAGACTGAACTATATAATTCACAGACTGAACTGCAGTAGTCTCAGACTGAACTATATAATTCATAGACTTAGTTATGGTAGTCATAGACTGAACTATGGTAGTCACAGACTGAGCTATAGTAGTCACAGACTGAACTATAGTAGTCACAAACTGAGGTATGGTAATCACAGACTGAACTATAGTACTCACAGACATAACTATAGTAGTCACAGAATGAGCTATGGTAGTCACAGACTGAACTATGGTATTCAGAGACTGAGCTATAGTATTCACAGACTGAACTATAGTAGTCTCAGACTGAACTATGGTACTCTCAGACTGAACTATAGTAGTCACAGACTGAACTATAGTAGTCAAAGACTGAACTATGGTAGTCACAGACTGAACTATAGTAGTCACAGACTGAACTATAGTAGTCACAGACTGAACTATATAATTCACAGACTGAACTATAGTAGTCTCAGACTGAACTATGGTAGTTACAGACTGAACTATAGTAGTCTCAGACTGAACTAGAGTAGTCACAGACTGAACTATGGTAGTCTCAGACTGAAACTTAGTAGTCACAGACTGAACTATAGTAGTCTAAGACTGAACTATATAATTCACAGACTGAACTATAGTAGTCTCAGACTGAATTATATAATTCATAAACTGAGCTATGGTAGTCACAGACTAAACTATGGTAGTCACAGACTAAGCTATGGTAGTCATAGACTAAGCTATGGTAGTCACAGACTGAGCTATGGTAGTCACAGACTGAACTATGGTAGTCAGAGACTGAGCTATGGTATTCACAGACTGAACTATAGTAGTCATAGACTGAACAACATAACTCACAGACTGAGCTATGGTAGTCACAGACTGAACTATGGTAGTCACAGACTGAACTATAGTAGTCAGAGACTGAACTATAGTAGTCACAAACTGAGCTATGGTAGTCACAGACTGAACTATAGTGCTCACAGACATAACTATGGTAGTCACAGAATGAGCTATGGTAGTCACAGACTGAACTATGGTAGTCAGAAACTTAGCTATAATATTCACAAACTGAACTATGGTACTCACAGACATAACTATAGTAGTCACAGACTGAACTATAGTAGTCACAGGCAGAGCTATAGTAGTCACAGACTGAACTATAGCAGTCACAGACTGAACTATAGTGGTCACAGACTGAACTATAGTAGTCCCAGACTGAACTATTGTAGTCACAGACTGAACGATAGTAGTCACAGACTGAACGATAGTAGTCACAGACTGAACTATAGTAGTCACAGACTGAACTATAGTAGTCCCAGACTGAACTATAGTAGTCAAAGACTGAGCTATGGTAGTCACAGACTGAACTATAGTAGTCACAGACTGAACTATAGTAGTCACAGACTGAACTATATAATTCACAGACTGAATTATAGTAGTAACAGACTGAACTATAGTAGTCATAGACTGAACTATATAATTCACAGACTGAACTAAAGTAGTCACAGACTGAACTATATAATTCACAGACTGAACTATAGTTGTCACAGACTGAACAATATAATTCACAGACTGAACTCTAGTAGTCACAGACTAACTATATAATTCACAGACTGAATTATTGTAGTCACAGACTGAACTATAGTAGTCACAGACTGAACTATGGTACTCTCAGACTTAACTATAGTAGTCACAGACTTAACTATAGTAGTCTCAGACTGAACTATACAATTCACAGACTGAACTATAGTAGTCTCAGACTGAACAATAGCAGTCACAGACTGAACTATGGTAGTCTCAGACTTAACTATAGTAGTCACAGACTGAACTATAGTAGTCTCAGACTGAACTATATAATTCACAGACTGAACTACAGTAGTCTCAGACTGAACTATATAATTCATAGACTTAGTTATGGTAGTCATAGACTGAACTATGGTAGTCACAGACTGAGCTATAGTCGTCACAGACTGAACTATAGTAGTCACAAACTGAGGTATGGTAATCACAGACTGAACTATAGTACTCACAGACATAACTATAGTAGTCACAGAATGAGCTATGGTAGTCACAGACTGAACTATGGTAGTCAGAGACTGAGCTATAGTAGTCACAGACTGAACTATATAATTCACAGACTAAACTATATAATTCACAGACTGAACTATAGTAGTCACAGACTGAACTATATAATTCACAGACTGAACTATAGTAGTCACAGACTGAACTATATAATTCACAGACTGAACTATAGTAGTCTCAGACTGAACTATAGTAGTCACAGACTGAACTATAGTAGTCACAAACTGAGCTATGGTAGTCACAGACTGAACTATAGTACTCACAGACATAACTATGGTAGTCACAGAATGAGCTATGGTAGTCACAGACTGAACTATGGTAGTCAGAAACTTAGCTATAGTATTCACAAACTGAACTATGGTACTCAGAGACATAACTATAGTAGTCACAGACTGACTACAGTAGTCTCAGACTGAAACATAGCAGTCAAAGACTGAACTACAGTAGTCACAGACTGAACCACAGTAGTCACAGACTGAACTATATAATTCACAGACTGAATTATTGTAGTCACAGACTGAACTATGGTAGCCTCAGACTGAAGTATGGTAGTCACAGACTGAACTATAGTAGTCACAGACAGAACTATATAATTCACACACTGAATTATAGTAGTAACAGACTGAACTATAGTGGTCATAGACTGAACTATATAATTCACAGACTGAACTCTAGTAGTCACAGACTGAACTATATAATTCACAGACTGAATTATAGTAGTCACAGACAACTATAGTAGTCACAGACTGAACTATGGTACTCTCAGACTTAACTATAGTAGTCACAGACTTAACTATAGTAGTCTCAGACTGAACTATATAATTCACAGACTGAACTATAGTAGTCTCAGACTGAACAATAGCAGTCACAGACTGAACTATGGTAGTCTCAGACTTAACTATAGTAGTCACAGACTGAACTATAGTAGTCTCAGACTGAACTATATAATTCACAGACTGAACTGCAGTAGTCTCAGACTGAACTATATAATTCATAGACTTAGTTATGGTAGTCATAGACTGAACTATGGTAGTCACAGACTGAGCTATAGTAGTCACAGACTGAACTATAGTAGTCACAAACTGAGGTATGGTAATCACAGACTGAACTATAGTACTCACAGACATAACTATAGTAGTCACAGAATGAGCTATGGTAGTCACAGACTGAACTATGGTATTCAGAGACTGAGCTATAGTATTCACAGACTGAACTATAGTAGTCTCAGACTGAACTATGGTACTCTCAGACTGAACTATAGTAGTCACAGACTGAACTATAGTAGTCAAAGACTGAACTATGGTAGTCACAGACTGAACTATAGTAGTCACAGACTGAACTATAGTAGTCACAGACTGAACTATATAATTCACAGACTGAACTATAGTAGTCTCAGACTGAACTATGGTAGTTACAGACTGAACTATAGTAGTCTCAGACTGAACTAGAGTAGTCACAGACTGAACTATGGTAGTCTCAGACTGAAACTTAGTAGTCACAGACTGAACTATAGTAGTCTCAGACTGAACTATATAATTCACAGACTGAACTATAGTAGTCTCAGACTGAATTATATAATTCATAAACTGAGCTATGGTAGTCACAGACTAAACTATGGTAGTCACAGACTAAGCTATGGTAGTCATAGACTAAGCTATGGTAGTCACAGACTGAGCTATGGTAGTCACAGACTGAACTATGTTAGTCAGAGACTGAGCTATGGTATTCACAGACTGAACTATAGTAGTCATAGACTGAACAACATAACTCACAGACTGAGCTATGGTAGTCACAGACTGAACTATGGTAGTCACAGACTGAACTATAGTAGTCAGAGACTGAACTATAGTAGTCACAAATTGAGCTATGGTAGTCACAGACTGAACTATAGTGCTCACAGACATAACTATGGTAGTCACAGACTGAACTATGGTAGTCAGAGACTGAGCTATGGTATTCACAGACTGAACTATAGTAGTCATAGACTGAACAACATAACTCACAGACTGAGCTATGGTAGTCACAGACTGAACTATGGTAGTCACAGACTGAACTATAGTAGTCAGAGACTGAACTATAGTAGTCACAAACTGAGCTATGGTAGTCACAGACTGAACTATAGTGCTCACAGACATAACTATGGTAGTCACAGAATGAGCTATGGTAGTCACAGACTGAACTATGGTAGTCAGAAACTTAGCTATAGTATTCACAAACTGAACTATGGTACTCACAGACATAACTATAGTAGTCACAGACTGACTACAGTAGTCTCAGACTGAACCATAGCAGTCAAAGACTGAACTACAGTAGTCACAGACTGAACCCGTAGTCACGCTGCTATTCACAGACTGAATTATTGTAGTCACAGACTGAACTATGGTAGCCTCAGACTGAAGTATGGTAGTCACAGACTGAACTATAGTAGTCACAGACAGAACTATATAATTCACACACTGAACTATAGTAGTCTCAGACTGAACAATAGCAGTCACAGACTGAACTATGGTAGTCTCAGACTTAACTATAGTAGTCACAGACTGAACTATAGTAGTCTCAGACTGAACTATATAATTCACAGACTGAACTGCAGTAGTCTCAGACTGAACTATATAATTCATAGACTTAGTTATGGTAGTCATAGACTGAACTATGGTAGTCACAGACTGAGCTATAGTAGTCACAGACTGAACTATAGTAGTCACAAACTGAGCTATGGTAGTCACAGACTGAACTATAGTGCTCACAGACATAACTATGGTAGTCACAGAATGAGCTATGGTAGTCACAGACTGAACTATGGTAGTCAGAAACTTAGCTATAATATTCACAAACTGAACTATGGTACTCACAGACATAACTATAGTAGTCACAGACTGAACTATAGTAGTCACAGGCAGAGCTATAGTAGTCACAGACTGAACTATAGCAGTCACAGACTGAACTATAGCGGTCACAGACTGAACTATAGTAGTCCCAGACTGAACTATAGTAGTCACAGACTGAACGATAGTAGTCACAGACTGAACGATAGTAGTCACAGACTGAACTATAGTAGTCACAGACTGAACTATAGTAGTCCCAGACTGAACTATAGTAGTCAAAGACTGAGCTATGGTAGTCACAGACTGAACTATAGTAGTCACAGACTGAACTATAGTAGTCACAGACTGAACTATATAATTCACAGACTGAATTATAGTAGTAACAGACTGAACTATAGTAGTCATAGACTGAACTATATAATTCACAGACTGAACTAAAGTAGTCACAGACTGAACTATATAATTCACAGACTGAACTATAGTTGTCACAGACTGAACAATATAATTCACAGACTGAACTCTAGTAGTCACAGACTGAACTATGGTACTCTCAGACTTAACTATAGTAGTCACAGACTTAACTATAGTAGTCTCAGACTGAACTATACAATTCACAGACTGAACTATAGTAGTCTCAGACTGAACAATAGCAGTCACAGACTGAACTATGGTAGTCTCAGACTTAACTATAGTAGTCACAGACTGAACTATAGTAGTCTCAGACTGAACTATATAATTCACAGACTGAACTATAGTAGTCTCAGACTGAATTATATAATTCATAAACTGAGCTATGGTAGTCACAGACTAAACTATGGTAGTCACAGACTAAGCTATGGTAGTCATAGACTAAGCTATGGTAGTCACAGACTGAGCTATGGTAGTCACAGACTGAACTATGTTAGTCAGAGACTGAGCTATGGTATTCACAGACTGAACTATAGTAGTCATAGACTGAACAACATAACTCACAGACTGAGCTATGGTAGTCACAGACTGAACTATGGTAGTCACAGACTGAACTATAGTAGTCAGAGACTGAACTATAGTAGTCACAAACTGAGCTATGGTAGTCACAGACTGAACTATAGTGCTCACAGACATAACTATGGTAGTCACAGACTGAACTATGGTAGTCAGAGACTGAGCTATGGTATTCACAGACTGAACTATAGTAGTCATAGACTGAACAACATAACTCACAGACTGAGCTATGGTAGTCACAGACTGAACTATGGTAGTCACAGACTGAACTATAGTAGTCAGAGACTGAACTATAGTAGTCACAAACTGAGCTATGGTAGTCACAGACTGAACTATAGTGCTCACAGACATAACTATGGTAGTCACAGAATGAGCTATGGTAGTCACAGACTGAACTATGGTAGTCAGAAACTTAGCTATAGTATTCACAAACTGAACTATGGTACTCACAGACATAACTATAGTAGTCACAGACTGACTACAGTAGTCTCAGACTGAACCATAGCAGTCAAAGACTGAACTACAGTAGTCACAGACTGAACCACAGTAGTCACAGACTGAACTATATTATTCACAGACTGAATTATTGTAGTCACAGACTGAACTATGGTAGCCTCAGACTGAAGTATGGTAGTCACAGACTGAACTATAGTAGTCACAGACAGAACTATATAATTCACACACTGAACTATAGTAGTCTCAGACTGAACAATAGCAGTCACAGACTGAACTATGGTAGTCTCAGACTTAACTATAGTAGTCACAGACTGAACTATAGTAGTCTCAGACTGAACTATATAATTCACAGACTGAACTGCAGTAGTCTCAGACTGAACTATATAATTCATAGACTTAGTTATGGTAGTCATAGACTGAACTATGGTAGTCACAGACTGAGCTATAGTAGTCACAGACTGAACTATAGTAGTCACAAACTGAGCTATGGTAGTCACAGACTGAACTATAGTGCTCACAGACATAACTATGGTAGTCACAGAATGAGCTATGGTAGTCACAGACTGAACTATGGTAGTCAGAAACTTAGCTATAATATTCACAAACTGAACTATGGTACTCACAGACATAACTATAGTAGTCACAGACTGAACTATAGTAGTCACAGGCAGAGCTATAGTAGTCACAGACTGAACTATAGCAGTCACAGACTGAACTATAGCGGTCACAGACTGAACTATAGTAGTCCCAGACTGAACTATAGTAGTCACAGACTGAACGATAGTAGTCACAGACTGAACGATAGTAGTCACAGACTGAACTATAGTAGTCACAGACTGAACTATAGTAGTCCCAGACTGAACTATAGTAGTCAAAGACTGAGCTATGGTAGTCACAGACTGAACTATAGTAGTCACAGACTGAACTATAGTAGTCACAGACTGAACTATATAATTCACAGACTGAATTATAGTAGTAACAGACTGAACTATAGTAGTCATAGACTGAACTATATAATTCACAGACTGAACTAAAGTAGTCACAGACTGAACTATATAATTCACAGACTGAACTATAGTTGTCACAGACTGAACAATATAATTCACAGACTGAACTCTAGTAGTCACAGACTGAACTATGGTACTCTCAGACTTAACTATAGTAGTCACAGACTTAACTATAGTAGTCTCAGACTGAACTATACAATTCACAGACTGAACTATAGTAGTCTCAGACTGAACAATAGCAGTCACAGACTGAACTATGGTAGTCTCAGACTTAACTATAGTAGTCACAGACTGAACTATAGTAGTCTCAGACTGAACTATATAATTCACAGACTGAACTACAGTAGTCTCAGACTGAACTATATAATTCATAGACTTAGTTATGGTAGTCATAGACTGAACTATGGTAGTCACAGACTGAGCTATAGTCGTCACAGACTGAACTATAGTAGTCACAAACTGAGGTATGGTAATCACAGACTGAACTATAGTACTCACAGACATAACTATAGTAGTCACAGAATGAGCTATGGTAGTCACAGACTGAACTATGGTAGTCAGAGACTGAGCTATAGTAGTCACAGACTGAACTATATAATTCACAGACTAAACTATATAATTCACAGACTGAACTATAGTAGTCACAGACTGAACTATATAATTCACAGACTGAACTATAGTAGTCACAGACTGAACTATATAATTCACAGACTGAACTATAGTAGTCTCAGACTGAACTATAGTAGTCACAGACTGAACTATAGTAGTCAGAGACTGAACTATAGTAGTCACAAACTGAGCTATGGTAGTCACAGACTGAACTATAGTACTCACAGACATAACTATGGTAGTCACAGAATGAGCTATGGTAGTCACAGACTGAACTATGGTAGTCAGAAACTTAGCTATAGTATTCACAAACTGAACTATGGTACTCACAGACATAACTACAGTAGTCTCAGACTGAACCATAGCAGTCAAAGACTGAACTACAGTAGTCACAGACTGAACCACAGTAGTCACAGACTGAACTATATAATTCACAGACTGAATTATTGTAGTCACAGACTGAACTATGGTAGCCTCAGACTGAAGTATGGTAGTCACAGACTGAACTATAGTAGTCACAGACAGAACTATATAATTCACACACTGAATTATAGTAGTAACAGACTGAACTATAGTGGTCATAGACTGAACTATATAATTCACAGACTGAACTCTAGTAGTCACAGACTGAACTATATAATTCACAGACTGAATTATAGTAGTCACAGACAACTATAGTAGTCACAGACTGAACTATGGTACTCTCAGACTTAACTATAGTAGTCACAGACTTAACTATAGTAGTCTCAGACTGAACTATATAATTCACAGACTGAACTATAGTAGTCTCAGACTGAACAATAGCAGTCACAGACTGAACTATGGTAGTCTCAGACTTAACTATAGTAGTCACAGACTGAACTATAGTAGTCTCAGACTGAACTATATAATTCACAGACTGAACTGCAGTAGTCTCAGACTGAACTATATAATTCATAGACTTAGTTATGGTAGTCATAGACTGAACTATGGTAGTCACAGACTGAGCTATAGTAGTCACAGACTGAACTATAGTAGTCACAAACTGAGGTATGGCAATCACAGACTGAACTATAGTACTCACAGACATAACTATAGTAGTCACAGAATGAGCTATGGTAGTCACAGACTGAACTATGGTATTCAGAGACTGAGCTATAGTATTCACAGACTGAACTATAGTAGTCTCAGACTGAACTATGGTACTCTCAGACTGAACTATAGTAGTCACAGACTGAACTATAGTAGTCAAAGACTGAACTATGGTAGTCACAGACTGAACTATAGTAGTCACAGACTGAACTATAGTAGTCACAGACTGAACTATATAATTCACAGACTGAACTATAGTAGTCTCAGACTGAACTATGGTAGTTACAGACTGAACTATAGTAGTCTCAGACTGAACTAGAGTAGTCACAGACTGAACTATGGTAGTCTCAGACTGAAACTTAGTAGTCACAGACTGAACTATAGTAGTCTCAGACTGAACTATATAATTCACAGACTGAACTATAGTAGTCTCAGACTGAATTATATAATTCATAAACTGAGCTATGGTAGTCACAGACTAAACTATGGTAGTCACAGACTAAGCTATGGTAGTCATAGACTAAGCTATGGTAGTCACAGACTGAGCTATGGTAGTCACAGACTGAACTATGGTAGTCAGAGACTGAGCTATGGTATTCACAGACTGAACTATAGTAGTCATAGACTGAACAACATAACTCACAGACTGAGCTATGGTAGTCACAGACTGAACTATGGTAGTCACAGACTGAACTATAGTAGTCAGAGACTGAACTATAGTAGTCACAAACTGAGCTATGGTAGTCACAGACTGAACTATAGTGCTCACAGACATAACTATGGTAGTCACAGAATGAGCTATGGTAGTCACAGACTGAACTATGGTAGTCAGAAACTTAGCTATAATATTCACAAACTGAACTATGGTACTCACAGACATAACTATAGTAGTCACAGACTGACTACAGTAGTCTCAGACTGAACCATAGCAGTCGAAGACTGAACTACAGTAGTCACAAACTGAACCACAGTAGTCACATACTGAACTATATAATTCACAGACTGAATTATTGTAGTCACAGACTGAACTATGGTAGCCTCAGACTGAAGTATGGTAGTCACAGACTGAACTATAGTAGTCACAGACAGAACTATATAATTCACACACTGAATTATAGTAGTAACAGACTGAACTATAGTAGTCATAGACTGAACTATATAATTCACAGACTGAACTATAGTAGTCACAGACTGAACTATATAATTCACAGACTGAACTATAGTTGTCACAGACTAAACAATATAATTCACAGACTGAACACTAGTAGTCACAGACTGAACTATATAATTCACAGACTGAATTATAGTAGTCACAGACTGAACTATAGTAGTCACAGACTGAACTATGGTACTCTCAGACTTAACTATAGTAGTCACAGACTTAACTATAGTAGTCTCAGACTGAACTATACAATTCACAGACTGAACTATAGTAGTCTCAGACTGAACAATAGCAGTCACAGACTGAACTATGGTAGTCTCAGACTTAACTATAGTAGTCACAGAATAACTATAGTAGTCTCAGACTGAACTATATAATTCACAGACTGAACTACAGTAGTCTCAGACTGAACTATATAATTCATAGACTTAGTTATGGTAGTCATAGACTGAACTATGGTAGTCACAGACTGAGCTATAGTCGTCACAGACTGAACTATAGTAGTCACAAACTGAGGTATGGTAATCACAGACTGAACTATAGTACTCACAGACATAACTATAGTAGTCACAGAATGAGCTATGGTAGTCACAGACTGAACTATGGTAGTCAGAGTCTGAGCTATAGTAGTCACAGACTGAACTATATAATTCACAGACTAAACTATATAATTCACAGACTGAACTATAGTAGTCACAGACTGAACTATATAATTCACAGACTGAACTATAGTAGTCACAGACTGAACTATATAATTCACAGACTGAACTATAGTAGTCTCAGACTGAACTATAGTAGTCACAGACTGAACTATAGTAGTCAGAGACTGAACTATATAATTCACAGACTGAACTATAGTACTCACAGACATAACTATGGTAGTCACAGACTGAACTATGGTAGTCAGAAACTTAGCTATAGTATTCACAAACTGAACTATGGTACTCACAGACATAACTATAGTAGTCACAGACTGAACTACAGTAGTCACAGACTGAACCATAGCAGTCAAAGACTGAACTACAGTAGTCACAGACTGAACTACATTAGTCACAGACTGAACTATATAATTCACAGACTAAATTATTGTAGTCACAGACTGAACTATGGTAGCCTCAGACTGAAGTATGGTAGTCACAGACTGAACTATAGTAGTCACAGACAGAACTATATAATTCACACACTGAATTATAGTAGTAACAGACTGAACTATAGTAGTCATAGACTGAACTATATAATTCACAGACTGAACTATAGTAGTCACAGACTGAACTATAGTAGTCACAGGCAGAGCTATAGTAGTCACAGACTGAACTATAGTAGTCACAGACTGAACTATAGTAGTCACAGACTGAACTATAGTAGTCCCAGACTGAACTATAGTAGTCACAGACTGAATGATAGTAGTCACAGACAGAACGATAGTAGTCACAGACTGAACTATAGTAGTCACAGACTGAACTATAGTAGTCCCAGACTGAACTATAGTAGTCACAGACTGAACTATATGATTCACAGACTGAACTATATTAGTCCCAGACAGAACTATAGTAGTCACAGACTGAACTATAGTAGTCACAGACTGAACTATATAATTCACAGACTGAACTATAGTAGTCACAGACTGAACTATATAATTCACAGACTGAACTATAGTAGTCTCAGACTGAACTATAGTAGTCACAGACTGAACTATAGTAGTCCCAGACTGAACTATAGTAGTCACAGACTGAACTATATAATTCACAGACTGAACGATAGTAGTCCCAGACTGAACTATAGTAGTCCCAGACTGAACTATAGTAGTCAGAGACTGAACTATAGTAGTCACAAACTGAGCTATGGTAGTCACAGACTGAACTATAGTACTCACAGACATAACTATGGTAGTCACAGAATGAGCTATGGTAGTCACAGACTGAACTATGGTAGTCAGAAACTTAGCTATAGTATTCACAAACTGAACTATGGTACTCACAGACATAACTATAGTAGTCACAGACTGAACTACAGTAGTCACAGACTGAACCATAGCAGTCAAAGACTGAAATACAGTAGTCACAGACTGAACTACAGTAGTCACAGACTGAACTATATAATTCACAGACTAAATTATTGTAGTCACAGACTGAACTATGGTAGCCTCAGACTGAAGTATGGTAGTCACAGACTGAACTATAGTAGTCACAGACAGAACTATATAATTCACACACTGAATTATAGTAGTAACACACTGAACTATAGTAGTGATAGACTGAACTATATAATTCACAGACTGAACTATAGTAGTCACAGACTGAACTATAGTAGTCACAGGCAGAGCTATAGTAGTCACAGACTGAACTATATAATTCACAGACTGAACTATAGTTGTCACAGACTGAACAATATAATTCACAGACTGAACTCTAGTAGTCACAGACTGAACTATATAATTCACAGACTGAATTATAGTAGTCACAGACAACTATAGTAGTCACAGACTGAACTATGGTACTCTCAGACTTAACTATAGTAGTCACAGACTTAACTATAGTAGTCTCAGACTGAACTATATAATTCACAGACTGAACTATAGTAGTCTCAGACTGAACAATAGCAGTCACAGACTGAACTATGGTAGTCTCAGACTTAACTATAGTAGTCACAGACTGAACTATAGTAGTCTCAGACTGAACTATATAATTCACAGACTGAACTACAGTAGTCTCAGACTGAACTATATAATTCATAGACTTAGTTATGGTAGTCATAGACTGAACTATGGTAGTCACAGACTGAGCTATAGTCGTCACAGACTGAACTATAGTAGTCACAAACTGAGGTATGGTAATCACAGACTGAACTATAGTACTCACAGACATAACTATAGTAGTCACAGAATGAGCTATGGTAGTCACAGACTGAACTATGGTAGTCAGAGACTGAGCTATAGTAGTCACAGACTGAACTATATAATTCACAGACTAAACTATATAATTCACAGACTGAACTATAGTAGTCACAGACTGAACTATATAATTCACAGACTGAACTATAGTAGTCACAGACTGAACTATATAATTCACAGACTGAACTATAGTAGTCTCAGACTGAACTATAGTAGTCACAGACTGAACTATACTAGTCAGAGACTGAACTATAGTAGTCACAAACTGAGCTATGGTAGTCACAGACTGAACTATAGTACTCACAGACATAACTATGGTAGTCACAGAATGAGCTATGGTAGTCACAGACTGAACTATGGTAGTCAGAAACTTAGCTATAGTATTCACAAACTGAACTATGGTACTCACAGACATAACTATAGTAGTCACAGACTGAACTACAGTAGTCACAGACTGAACTACAGTAGTCACAGACTGAACTATATAATTCACAGACTAAATTATTGTAGTCACAGACTGAACTATGGTAGCCTCAGACTGAAGTATGGTAGTCACAGACAGAACTATAGTAGTGACAGACAGAACTATATAATTCACACACTGAATTATAGTAGTAACAGACTCAACTATAGTAGTCATAGACTGAACTATATAATTCACAGACTGAACTATAGTAGTCACAGACTGAACTATAGTAGTCACAGACTGAACTATATAATTCACAGACTGAACTATAGTAGTCTCAGACTGAACTATGGTAGTCACAGACTGAACTATAGTAGTCTCAGACTGAACTAGAGTAGTCACAGACTGAACTATGGTAGTCTCAGACTGAAACTTAGTAGTCACAGACTGAACTATAGTAGTCTCAGACTGAACTATATAATTCACAGACTGAACTCTAGTAGTCACAGACTGAACTATATAATTCACAGACTGAATTATAGTAGTCACAGACGAACTATAGTAGTCACAGACTGAACTATGGTACTCTCAGACTTAACTATAGTAGTCACAGACTTAACTATAGTAGTCTCAGACTGAACTATATAATTCACAGACTGAACTATAGTAGTCTCAGACTGAACAATAGCAGTCACAGACTGAACTATGGTAGTCTCAGACTTAACTATAGTAGTCACAGACTGAACTATAGTAGTCTCAGACTGAACTATATAATTCACAGACTGAACTGCAGTAGTCTCAGACTGAACTATATAATTCATAGACTTAGTTATGGTAGTCATAGACTGAACTATGGTAGTCAAAGACTGAGCTATAGTAGTCACAGACTGAACTATAGTAGTCACAAACTGAGGTATGGTAATCACAGACTGAACTATAGTACTCACAGACATAACTATAGTAGTCACAGAATGAGCTATGGTAGTCACAGACTGAACTATGGTATTCAGAGACTGAGCTATAGTATTCACAGACTGAACTATAGTAGTCTCAGACTGAACTATGGTACTCTCAGACTGAACTATAGTAGTCACAGACTGAACTATAGTAGTCAAAGACTGAACTATGGTAGTCACAGACTGAACTATAGTAGTCACAGACTGAACTATAGTAGTCTCAGACTGAACTATATAATTCACAGACTGAACTATAGTAGTCTCAGACTGAATTATATAATTCATAAACTGAGCTATGGTAGTCACAGACTAAACTATGGTAGTCACAGACTAAGCTATGGTAGTCATAGACTAAGCTATGGTAGTCACAGACTGAGCTATGGTAGTCACAGACTGAACTATGGTAGTCAGAGACTGAGCTATGGTATTCACAGACTGAACTATAGTTGTCATAGACTGAACAACATAACTCACAGACTGAGCTATGGTAGTCACAGACTGAACTATGGTAGTCACAGACTGAACTATAGTAGTCAGAGACTGAACTATAGTAGTCACAAACTGAGCTATGGTAGTCACAGACTGAACTATAGTGCTCACAGACATAACTATGGTAGTCACAGAATGAGCTATGGTAGTCACAGACTGAACTATGGTAGTCAGAAACTTAGCTATAATATTCACAAACTGAACTATGGTACTCACAGACATAACTATAGTAGTCACAGACTGAACTATAGTAGTCACAGGCAGAGCTATAGTAGTCACAGACTGAACTATAGCAGTCACAGACTGAACTATAGCGGTCACAGACTGAACTATAGTAGTCCCAGACTGAACTATAGTAGTCACAGACTGAACGATAGTAGTCACAGACTGAACGATAGTAGTCACAGACTGAACTATAGTAGTCACAGACTGAACTATAGTAGTCCCAGACTGAACTATAGTAGTCAAAGACTGAGCTATGGTAGTCACAGACTGAACTATAGTAGTCACAGACTGAACTATAGTAGTCACAGACTGAACTATATAATTCACAGACTGAATTATAGTAGTAACAGACTGAACTATAGTAGTCATAGACTGAACTATATAATTCACAGACTGAACTAAAGTAGTCACAGACTGAACTATATAATTCACAGACTGAACTATAGTTGTCACAGACTGAACAATATAATTCACAGACTGAACTCTAGTAGTCACAGACTAACTATATAATTCACAGACTGAATTATTGTAGTCACAGACTGAACTATAGTAGTCACAGACTGAACTATGGTAGCCTCAGACTGAAGTATGGTAGTCACAGACTGAACTATAGTAGTCACAGACAGAACTATATAATTCACACACTGAATTATAGTAGTAACAGACTGAACTATAGTGGTCATAGACTGAACTATATAATTCACAGACTGAACTCTAGTAGTCACAGACTGAACTATATAATTCACAGACTGAATTATAGTAGTCACAGACAACTATAGTAGTCACAGACTGAACTATGGTACTCTCAGACTTAACTATAGTAGTCACAGACTTAACTATAGTAGTCTCAGACTGAACTATATAATTCACAGACTGAACTATAGTAGTCTCAGACTGAACAATAGCAGTCACAGACTGAACTATGGTAGTCTCAGACTTAACTATAGTAGTCACAGACTGAACTATAGTAGTCTCAGACTGAACTATATAATTCACAGACTGAACTGCAGTAGTCTCAGACTGAACTATATAATTCATAGACTTAGTTATGGTAGTCATAGACTGAACTATGGTAGTCACAGACTGAGCTATAGTAGTCACAGACTGAACTATAGTAGTCACAAACTGAGGTATGGTAATCACAGACTGAACTATAGTACTCACAGACATAACTATAGTAGTCACAGAATGAGCTATGGTAGTCACAGACTGAACTATGGTATTCAGAGACTGAGCTATAGTATTCACAGACTGAACTATAGTAGTCTCAGACTGAACTATGGTACTCTCAGACTGAACTATAGTAGTCACAGACTGAACTATAGTAGTCAAAGACTGAACTATGGTAGTCACAGACTGAACTATAGTAGTCACAGACTGAACTATAGTAGTCTCAGACTGAACTATATAATTCACAGACTGAACTATAGTAGTCTCAGACTGAATTATATAATTCATAAACTGAGCTATGGTAGTCACAGACTAAACTATGGTAGTCACAGACTAAGCTATGGTAGTCATAGACTAAGCTATGGTAGTCACAGACTGAGCTATGGTAGTCACAGACTGAACTATGGTAGTCAGAGACTGAGCTATGGTATTCACAGACTGAACTATAGTTGTCATAGACTGAACAACATAACTCACAGACTGAGCTATGGTAGTCACAGACTGAACTATGGTAGTCACAGACTGAACTATAGTAGTCAGAGACTGAACTATAGTAGTCACAAACTGAGCTATGGTAGTCACAGACTGAACTATAGTGCTCACAGACATAACTATGGTAGTCACAGAATGAGCTATGGTAGTCACAGACTGAACTATGGTAGTCAGAAACTTAGCTATAATATTCACAAACTGAACTATGGTACTCACAGACATAACTATAGTAGTCACAGACTGAACTATAGTAGTCACAGGCAGAGCTATAGTAGTCACAGACTGAACTATAGCAGTCACAGACTGAACTATAGCGGTCACAGACTGAACTATAGTAGTCCCAGACTGAACTATAGTAGTCACAGACTGAACGATAGTAGTCACAGACTGAACGATAGTAGTCACAGACTGAACTATAGTAGTCACAGACTGAACTATAGTAGTCCCAGACTGAACTATAGTAGTCAAAGACTGAGCTATGGTAGTCACAGACTGAACTATAGTAGTCACAGACTGAACTATAGTAGTCACAGACTGAACTATATAATTCACAGACTGAATTATAGTAGTAACAGACTGAACTATAGTAGTCATAGACTGAACTATATAATTCACAGACTGAACTAAAGTAGTCACAGACTGAACTATATAATTCACAGACTGAACTATAGTTGTCACAGACTGAACAATATAATTCACAGACTGAACTCTAGTAGTCACAGACTAACTATATAATTCACAGACTGAATTATTGTAGTCACAGACTGAACTATAGTAGTCACAGACTGAACTATGGTACTCTCAGACTTAACTATAGTAGTCACAGACTTAACTATAGTAGTCTCAGACTGAACTATACAATTCACAGACTGAACTATAGTAGTCTCAGACTGAACAATAGCAGTCACAGACTGAACTATGGTAGTCTCAGACTTAACTATAGTAGTCACAGACTGAACTATAGTAGTCTCAGACTGAACTATATAATTCACAGACTGAACTACAGTAGTCTCAGACTGAACTATATAATTCATAGACTTAGTTATGGTAGTCATAGACTGAACTATGGTAGTCACAGACTGAGCTATAGTCGTCACAGACTGAACTATAGTAGTCACAAACTGAGGTATGGTAATCACAGACTGAACTATAGTACTCACAGACATAACTATAGTAGTCACAGAATGAGCTATGGTAGTCACAGACTGAACTATGGTAGTCAGAGACTGAGCTATAGTAGTCACAGACTGAACTATATAATTCACAGACTAAACTATATAATTCACAGACTGAACTATAGTAGTCACAGACTGAACTATATAATTCACAGACTGAACTATAGTAGTCACAGACTGAACTATATAATTCACAGACTGAACTATAGTAGTCTCAGACTGAACTATAGTAGTCACAGACTGAACTATAGTAGTCAGAGACTGAACTATAGTAGTCACAAACTGAGCTATGGTAGTCACAGACTGAACTATAGTACTCACAGACATAACTATGGTAGTCACAGAATGAGCTATGGTAGTCACAGACTGAACTATGGTAGTCAGAAACTTAGCTATAGTATTCACAAACTGAACTATGGTACTCACAGACATAACTATAGTAGTCACAGACTGACTACAGTAGTCTCAGACTGAACCATAGCAGTCAAAGACTGAACTACAGTAGTCACAGACTGAACCACAGTAGTCACAGACTGAACTATATAATTCACAGACTGAATTATTGTAGTCACAGACTGAACTATGGTAGCCTCAGACTGAAGTATGGTAGTCACAGACTGAACTATAGTAGTCACAGACAGAACTATATAATTCACACACTGAATTATAGTAGTAACAGACTGAACTATAGTGGTCATAGACTGAACTATATAATTCACAGACTGAACTCTAGTAGTCACAGACTGAACTATATAATTCACAGACTGAATTATAGTAGTCACAGACAACTATAGTAGTCACAGACTGAACTATGGTACTCTCAGACTTAACTATAGTAGTCACAGACTTAACTATAGTAGTCTCAGACTGAACTATATAATTCACAGACTGAACTATAGTAGTCTCAGACTGAACAATAGCAGTCACAGACTGAACTATGGTAGTCTCAGACTTAACTATAGTAGTCACAGACTGAACTATAGTAGTCTCAGACTGAACTATATAATTCACAGACTGAACTACAGTAGTCTCAGACTGAACTATATAATTCATAGACTTAGTTATGGTAGTCATAGACTGAACTATGGTAGTCACAGACTGAGCTATAGTAGTCACAGACTGAACTATAGTAGTCACAAACTGAGGTATGGCAATCACAGACTGAACTATAGTACTCACAGACATAACTATAGTAGTCACAGAATGAGCTATGGTAGTCACAGACTGAACTATGGTATTCAGAGACTGAGCTATAGTATTCACAGACTGAACTATAGTAGTCTCAGACTGAACTATGGTACTCTCAGACTGAACTATAGTAGTCACAGACTGAACTATAGTAGTCAAAGACTGAACTATGGTAGTCACAGACTGAACTATAGTAGTCACAGACTGAACTATAGTAGTCACAGACTGAACTATATAATTCACAGACTGAACTATAGTAGTCTCAGACTGAACTATGGTAGTTACAGACTGAACTATAGTAGTATCAGACTGAACTAGAGTAGTCACAGACTGAACTATGGTAGTCTCAGACTGAAACTTAGTAGTCACAGACTGAACTATAGTAGTCTCAGACTGAACTATATAATTCACAGACTGAACTATAGTAGTCTCAGACTGAATTATATAATTCATAAACTGAGCTATGGTAATCACAGACTAAACTATGGTAGTCACAGACTAAGCTATGGTAGTCATAGACTAAGCTATGGTAGTCACAGACTGAGCTATGGTAGTCACAGACTGAACTATGGTAGTCAGAGACTGAGCTATGGTATTCACAGACTGAACTATAGTAGTCATAGACTGAACAACATAACTCACAGACTGAGCTATGGTAGTCACAGACTGAACTATGGTAGTCACAGACTGAACTATAGTAGTCAGAGACTGAACTATAGTAGTCACAAACTGAGCTATGGTAGTCACAGACTGAACTATAGTGCTCACAGACATAACTATGGTAGTCACAGAATGAGCTATGGTAGTCACAGACTGAACTATGGTAGTCAGAAACTTAGCTATAATATTCACAAACTGAACTATGGTACTCACAGACATAACTATAGTAGTCACAGACTGACTACAGTAGTCTCAGACTGAACCATAGCAGTCGAAGACTGAACTACAGTAGTCACAAACTGAACCACAGTAGTCACATACTGAACTATATAATTCACAGACTGAATTATTGTAGTCACAGACTGAACTATGGTAGCCTCAGACTGAAGTATGGTAGTCACAGACTGAACTATAGTAGTCACAGACAGAACTATATAATTCACACACTGAATTATAGTAGTAACAGACTGAACTATAGTAGTCATAGACTGAACTATATAATTCACAGACTGAACTATAGTAGTCACAGACTGAACTATATAATTCACAGACTGAACTATAGTTGTCACAGACTAAACAATATAATTCACAGACTGAACTCTAGTAGTCACAGACTGAACTATATAATTCACAGACTGAATTATAGTAGTCACAGACTGAACTATAGTAGTCACAGACTGAACTATGGTACTCTCAGACTTAACTATAGTAGTCACAGACTTAACTATAGTAGTCTCAGACTGAACTATACAATTCACAGACTGAACTATAGTAGTCTCAGACTGAACAATAGCAGTCACAGACTGAACTATGGTAGTCTCAGACTTAACTATAGTAGTCACAGAATAACTATAGTAGTCTCAGACTGAACTATATAATTCACAGACTGAACTACAGTAGTCTCAGACTGAACTATATAATTCATAGACTTAGTTATGGTAGTCATAGACTGAACTATGGTAGTCACAGACTGAGCTATAGTCGTCACAGACTGAACTATAGTAGTCACAAACTGAGGTATGGTAATCACAGACTGAACTATAGTACTCACAGACATAACTATAGTAGTCACAGAATGAGCTATGGTAGTCACAGACTGAACTATGGTAGTCAGAGTCTGAGCTATAGTAGTCACAGACTGAACTATATAATTCACAGACTAAACTATATAATTCACAGACTGAACTATAGTAGTCACAGACTGAACTATATAATTCACAGACTGAACTATAGTAGTCACAGACTGAACTATATAATTCACAGACTGAACTATAGTAGTCTCAGACTGAACTATAGTAGTCACAGACTGAACTATAGTAGTCAGAGACTGAACTATATAATTCACAGACTGAACTATAGTACTCACAGACATAACTATGGTAGTCACAGACTGAACTATGGTAGTCAGAAACTTAGCTATAGTATTCACAAACTGAACTATGGTACTCACAGACATAACTATAGTAGTCACAGACTGAACTACAGTAGTCACAGACTGAACCATAGCAGTCAAAGACTGAACTACAGTAGTCACAGACTGAACTACATTAGTCACAGACTGAACTATATAATTCACAGACTAAATTATTGTAGTCACAGACTGAACTATGGTAGCCTCAGACTGAAGTATGGTAGTCACAGACTGAACTATAGTAGTCACAGACAGAACTATATAATTCACACACTGAATTATAGTAGTAACAGACTGAACTATAGTAGTCATAGACTGAACTATATAATTCACAGACTGAACTATAGTAGTCACAGACTGAACTATAGTAGTCACAGGCAGAGCTATAGTAGTCACAGACTGAACTATAGTAGTCACAGACTGAACTATAGTAGTCACAGACTGAACTATAGTAGTCCCAGACTGAACTATAGTAGTCACAGACTGAACTGATAGTAGTCACAGACAGAACGATAGTAGTCACAGACTGAACTATAGTAGTCACAGACTGAACTATAGTAGTCCCAGACTGAACTATAGTAGTCACAGACTGAACTATATGATTCACAGACTGAACTATATTAGTCCCAGACTGAACTATAGTAGTCACAGACTGAACTATATAATTCACAGACTGAACTATAGTAGTCACAGACTGAACTATATAATTCACAGACTGAACTATAGTAGTCTCAGACTGAACTATAGTAGTCACAGACTGAACTATAGTAGTCCCAGACTGAACTATAGTAGTCACAGACTGAACTATATAATTCACAGACTGAACGATAGTAGTCCCAGACTGAACTATAGTAGTCCCAGACTGAACTATAGTAGTCAGAGACTGAACTATAGTAGTCACAAACTGAGCTATGGTAGTCACAGACTGAACTATAGTACTCACAGACATAACTATGGTAGTCACAGAATGAGCTATGGTAGTCACAGACTGAACTATGGTAGTCAGAAACTTAGCTATAGTATTCACAAACTGAACTATGGTACTCACAGACATAACTATAGTAGTCAGCTGAACGGCAGCTGACCGCAGTCAAAGACTGAAATACAGTAGTCACAGACTGAACTATAGTAGTCACAGACAGAACTATATAATTCACACACTGAATTATAGTAGTAACAGACTGAACTATAGTAGTGATAGACTGAACTATATAATTCACAGACTGAACTATAGTAGTCACAGACTGAACTATAGTAGTCACAGGCAGAGCTATAGTAGTCACAGACTGAACTATATAATTCACAGACTGAATTTTAGTTGTCACAGACTGAACAATATAATTCACAGACTGAACTCTAGTAGTCACAGACTGAACTATATAATTCACAGACTGAATTATAGTAGTCACAGACAACTATAGTAGTCACAGACTGAACTATGGTACTCTCAGACTTAACTATAGTAGTCACAGACTTAACTATAGTAGTCTCAGACTGAACTATATAATTCACAGACTGAACTATAGTAGTCTCTTACTGAACAATAGCAGTCACAGACTGAACTATGGTAGTCTCAGACTTAACTATAGTAGTCACAGACTGAACTATAGTAGTCTCAGACTGAACTATATAATTCACAGACTGAACTGCAGTAGTCTCAGACTGAACTATATAATTCATAGACTTAGTTATGGTAGTCATAGACTGAACTATGGTAGTCACAGACTGAGCTATAGTAGTCACAGACTGAACTATAGTAGTCACAAACTGAGGTATGGTAATCACAGACTGAACTATAGTACTCACAGACATAACTATAGTAGTCACAGAATGAGCTATGGTAGTCACAGACTGAACTATGGTAGTCAGAGACTGAGCTATAGTATTCACAGACTGAACTATAGTAGTCTCAGACTGAACTATGGTACTCTCAGACTGAACTATAGTAGTCACAGACTGAACTATAGTAGTCAAAGACTGAACTATGGTAGTCACAGACTGAACTATAGTAGTCACAGACTGAACTATAGTAGTCACAGACTGAACTATATAATTCACAGACTGAACTATAGTAGTCTCAGACTGAACTATGGTAGTTACAGACTGAACTATAGTAGTCTCAGACTGAACTAGAGTAGTCACAGACTGAACTATGATAGTCTCAGACTGAAACTTAGTAGTCACAGACTGAACGATAGTAGTCACAGACTGAACGATAGTAGTCACAGACTGAACTATAGTAGTCACAGACTGAACTATAGTAGTCCCAGACTGAACTATAGTAGTCACAGACTGAACTATATAATTCACAGACTGAACTATAGTAGTCCCAGACTGAACTATAGTAGTGACAGACTGAACTATAGTAGTCACCGACAGAACTATATAATTCACAGACCAAACTATATAATTCACAGACTGAACTATAGTAGTCACAGACTGAACTATATAATTCACAGACTGAACTATAGTAGTCACAGACTGAACTATATAATTCACAGACTGAACTATAGTAGTCTCAGACTGAACTATAGTAGTCACAGACTGAACTATAGTAGTCACAGACTGAACTATAGTAGTCACAGACTGAACTATATAATTCACAGACTGAACTATAGTAGTCTCAGACTGAACAATAGCAGTCACAGACTGAACTATGGTAGTCTCAGACTTAACTATAGTAGTCACAGACTGAGCTATAGTAGTCACAGAATGAACTATAGTAGTCACAAACTGAGGTATGGTAATCACAGACTGAACTATAGTACTCACAGACATAACTATAGTAGTCACAGAATGAGCTATGGTAGTCACAGACTGAACTATGGTAGTCAGAGACTGAGCTATAGTAGTCACAGACTGAACTATATAATTCACAGACTAAACTATATAATTCACAGACTGAACTATAGTAGTCACAGACTGAACTATATAATTCACAGACTGAACTATAGTAGTCACAGACTGAACTATATAATTCACAGACTGAACTATAGTAGTCACAGGCAGAGCAATAGTAGTCACAGGCAGAGCTATAGTAGTCACAGACTGAACTATAGTAGTCACAGACTGAACTATAGTAGTCACAGACTGAACTATAGTAGTCACAGACTGAACTATAGTAGTCCCAGACTGAACTATAGTAGTCACAGACTGAACTATATAATTCACAGACTGAACTATAGTAGTCCCAGACTGAACTATAGTAGTGACAGACTGAACTATAGTAGTCACAGACTGAACTCTATAATTCACAGACTAAACTATATAATTCACAGACTGAACTATAGTAGTCACAGACTGAACTATATAATTCACAGACTGAACTATAGTAGTCTCAGACTGAACTATAGTAGTCACAGACTGAACTATAGTAGTCAAAGACTGAACTATGGTAGTCACAGACTGAACTATAGTAGTCACAGACTGAACTATATTAGTCACAGACTGAACTATATAATTCACAGACTGAACTATAGTAGTCTCAGACTGAACTATGGTAGTTACAGACTGAACTATGGTAGTCTCAGACTGAAACATAGTAGTCACAGACTGAACTATAGTAGTCTCAGACTGACCTATATAATTCACAGACTGAACTATAGTAGTCTCAGACTGAACTATGGTAGTTACAGACTGAACTATGGTAGTCTCAGACTGAAACATAGTAGTCACAGACTGAACTATAGTAGTCTCAGACTGACCTATATAATTCACAGACTGAACTATAGTAGTCTCAGACTGAACTATATAATTCATAGACTGAGCTATGGTAGTCACAGACTAAACTATGGTAGTCACAGACTGAGCTATGGTAGTCACAGGCTGAACGATGGTAGTCAGAGACTGAGCTATGGTATTCACAGACTGAACTATAGTAGTCATAGACTGAACAACATAACTCACAGACTGAGCTATGGTAGTCACAGACTGAACTATGGTAGTCACAGACTGAACTATAGTAGTCAGAGACTGAACTATAGTAGTCACAAACTGAGCTATGGTAGTCACAGACTGAACTATAGTAGTCACAGACTGAACTATATAATTCACAGACTGAACTATATAATTCACAGACTGAACTATAGTAGTCACAGACTGAACTATATAATTCACAGACTGAACTATAGTAGTCTCAGACTGAACTATAGTAGTCACAGACTGAACTATAGTAGTCAGAGACTGAACTATAGTAGTCACAAACTGAGCTATGGTAGTCACAGCCTGAACTATAGTACTCACAGACATAACTATGGTAGTCACAGAATGAGCTATGGTAGTCACAGACTGAACTATGGTAGTCAGAAACTTAGCTATAGTATTCACAAACTGAACTATGGTACTCACAGACATAACTATAGTAGTCACAGACTTAACTATAGTAGTCTCAGACTGAACTATATAATTCACAGACTGAACTATAGTAGTCTCAGACTGAACAATAGCAGTCACAGACTGAACTATGGTAGTCTCAGACTTAACTATAGTAGTCACAGACTGAACTATAGTAGTCTCAGACTGAACTATATAATTCACAGACTGAACTACAGTAGTCTCAGACTGAACTATATAATTCATAGACTTAGTTATGGTAGTCATAGACTGAACTATGGTAGTCACAGACTGAGCTATAGTAGTCACAGACTGAACTATAGTAGTCACAAACTGAGGTATGGTAATCACAGACTGAACTATAGTACTCACAGACATAACTATAGTAGTCACAGAATGAGCTATGGTAGTCACAGACTGAACTATGGTAGTCAGAGACTGAGCTATAGTAGTCACAGACTGAACTATATAATTCACAGACTAAACTATATAATTCACAGACTGAACTATAGTAGTCACAGACTGAACTATATAATTCACAGACTGAACTATAGTAGTCACAGACTGAACTATATAATTCACAGACTGAACTATAGTAGTCTCAGACTGAACTATAGTAGTCACAGACTGAACTATAGTAGTCAGAGACTGAACTATAGTAGTCACAAACTGAGCTATGGTAGTCACAGACTGAACTATAGTACTCACAGACATAACTATGGTAGTCACAGAATGAGCTATGGTAGTCACAGACTGAACTATGGTAGTCAGAAACTTAGCTATAGTATTCACAAACTGAACTATGGTACTCACAGACATAACTATAGTAGTCACAGACTGAACTACAGTAGTCACAGACTGAACCATAGCAGTCAAAGACTGAACTACAGTAGTCACAGACTGAACTACAGTAGTCACAGACTGAACTATATAATTCACAGACTAAATTATTGTAGTCACAGACTGAACTATGGTAGCCTCAGACTGAATTATGGTAGTCACAGACTGAACTATAGTAGTCACAGACAGAACTATATAATTCACACACTGAATTATAGTAGTAACAGACTGAACTATAGTAGTCATAGACTGAACTATATAATTCACAGACTGAACTATAGTAGTCACAGACTGAACTATAGTAGTCACAGGCAGAGCTATAGTAGTCACAGGCAGAGCTATAGTAGTCACAGACTGAACTATAGTAGTCACAGACTGAACTATAGTAGTCACAGACTGAACTATAGTAGTCACAGACTGAACTATAGTAGTCCCAGACTGAACTATAGTAGTCACAGACTGAACTATATAATTCACAGACTGAACTATAGTAGTCTCAGACTGAACTATAGTAGTCACAGACTGAACTATAGTAGTCAGAGACTGAACTATAGTAGTCACAAACTGAGCTATGGTAGTCACAGCCTGAACTATAGTACTCACAGACATAACTATGGTAGTCACAGAATGAGCTATGGTAGTCACAGACTGAACTATGGTAGTCAGAAACTTAGCTATAGTATTCACAAACTGAACTATGGTACTCACAGACATAACTATAGTAGTCACAGACTGAACTATATTAGTCACAGACTGAACTATATAATTCACAGACTGAACTATAGTAGTCTCAGACTGAACTATGGTAGTTACAGACTGAACTATGGTAGTCTCAGACTGAAACATAGTAGTCACAGACTGAACTATAGTAGTCTCAGACTGACCTATATAATTCACAGACTGAACTATAGTAGTCTCAGACTGAACTATGGTAGTTACAGACTGAACTATGGTAGTCTCAGACTGAAACATAGTAGTCACAGACTGAACTATAGTAGTCACAGACTGAACTATATAATTCACAGACTGAACTATATAATTCACAGACTGAACTATAGTAGTCACAGACTGAACTATATAATTCACAGACTGAACTATAGTAGTCTCAGACTGAACTATAGTAGTCACAGACTGAACTATAGTAGTCAGAGACTGAACTATAGTAGTCACAAACTGAGCTATGGTAGTCACAGCCTGAACTATAGTACTCACAGACATAACTATGGTAGTCACAGAATGAGCTATGGTAGTCACAGACTGAACTATGGTAGTCAGAAACTTAGCTATAGTATTCACAAACTGAACTATGGTACTCACAGACATAACTATAGTAGTCACAGACTTAACTATAGTAGTCTCAGACTGAACTATATAATTCACAGACTGAACTATAGTAGTCTCAGACTGAACAATAGCAGTCACAGACTGAACTATGGTAGACTCAGACTTAACTATAGTAGTCACAGACTGATCTATAGTAGTCTCAGACGGAACTATATAATTCACAGACTGAACTACAGTAGTCTCAGACTGAACTATATAATTCATAGACTTAGTTATGGTAGTCATAGACTGAACTATGGTAGTCACAGACTGAGCTATAGTAGTCACAGACTGAACTATAGTAGTCACAAACTGAGGTATGGTAATCACAGACTGAACTATAGTACTCACAGACATAACTATAGTAGTCACAGAATGAGCTATGGTAGTCACAGACTGAACTATGGTAGTCAGAGACTGAGCTATAGTAGTCACAGACTGAACTATATAATTCACAGACTAAACTATATAATTCACAGACTGAACTATAGTAGTCAAAGACTGAACTATATAATTCACAGACTGAACTATAGTAGTCACAGACTGAACTATATAATTCACAGACTGAACTATAGTAGTCTCAGACTGAACTATAGTAGTCACAGACTGAACTATAGTAGTCAGAGACTGAACTATAGTAGTCACAAACTGAGCTATGGTAGTCACAGACTGAACTATAGTACTCACAGACATAACTATGGTAGTCACAGAATGAGCTATGGTAGTCACAGACTGAACTATGGTAGTCAGAAACTTAGCTATAGTATTCACAAACTGAACTATGGTACTCACAGACATAACTATAGTAGTCACAGACTGAACTACAGTAGTCACAGACTGAACCATAGCAGTCAAAGACTGAACTACAGTAGTCACAGACTGAACTACAGTAGTCACAGACTGAACTATATAATTCACAGACTAAATTATTGTAGTCACAGACTGAACTATGGTAGCCTCAGACTGAAGTATGGTAGTCACAGACTGAACTATAGTAGTCACAGACAGAACTATATAATTCACACACTGAATTATAGTAGTAACAGACTGAACTATAGTAGTCATAGACTGAACTATATAATTCACAGACTGAACTATAGTAGTCACAGACTGAACTATAGTAGTCACAGGCAGAGCTATAGTAGTCACAGGCAGAGCTATAGTAGTCACAGACTGAACTATAGTAGTCACAGACTGAACTATAGTAGTCACAGACTGAACTATAGTAGTCCCAGACTGAACTATAGTAGTCACAGACTGAACTATATAATTCACAGACTGAACTATAGTAGTCTCAGACTGAACTATAGTAGTCACAGACTGAACTATAGTAGTCAGAGACTGAACTATAGTAGTCACAAACTGAGCTATGGTAGTCACAGCCTGAACTATAGTACTCACAGACATAACTATGGTAGTCACAGAATGAGCTATGGTAGTCACAGACTGAACTATGGTAGTCAGAAACTTAGCTATAGTATTCACAAACTGAACTATGGTACTCACAGACATAACTATAGTAGTCACAGACTGAACTATATTAGTCACAGACTGAACTATATAATTCACAGACTGAACTATAGTAGTCTCAGACTGAACTATGGTAGTTACAGACTGAACTATGGTAGTCTCAGACTGAAACATAGTAGTCACAGACTGAACTATAGTAGTCTCAGACTGACCTATATAATTCACAGACTGAACTATAGTAGTCTCAGACTGAACTATGGTAGTTACAGACTGAACTATGGTAGTCTCAGACTGAAACATAGTAGTCACAGACTGAACTATAGTAGTCACAGACTGAACTATATAATTCACAGACTGAACTATATAATTCACAGACTGAACTATAGTAGTCACAGACTGAACTATATAATTCACAGACTGAACTATAGTAGTCTCAGACTGAACTATAGTAGTCACAGACTGAACTATAGTAGTCAGAGACTGAACTATAGTAGTCACAAACTGAGCTATGGTAGTCACAGCCTGAACTATAGTACTCACAGACATAACTATGGTAGTCACAGAATGAGCTATGGTAGTCACAGACTGAACTATGGTAGTCAGAAACTTAGCTATAGTATTCACAAACTGAACTATGGTACTCACAGACATAACTATAGTAGTCACAGACTTAACTATAGTAGTCTCAGCCTGAACTATATAATTCACAGACTGAACTATAGTAGTCTCAGACTGAACAATAGCAGTCACAGACTGAACTATGGTAGTCTCAGACTTAACTATAGTAGTCACAGACTGAACTATAGTAGTCTCAGACTGAACTATATAATTCACAGACTGAACTACAGTAGTCTCAGACTGAACTATATAATTCATAGACTTAGTTATGGTAGTCATAGACTGAACTATGGTAGTCACAGACTGAGCTATAGTAGTCACAGCCTGAACTATAGTAGTCACAAACTGAGGTATGGTAATCACAGACTGAACTATAGTACTCACAGACATAACTATAGTAGTCACAGAATGAGCTATGGTAGTCACAGACTGAACTATGGTAGTCAGAGACTGAGCTATAGTAGTCACAGACTGAACTATATAATTCACAGACTAAACTATATAATTCACAGACTGAACTATAGTAGTCACAGACTGAACTATATAATTCACAGACTGAACTATAGTAGTCACAGACTGAACTATATAATTCACAGACTGAACTATAGTAGTCTCAGACTGAACTATAGTAGTCACAGACTGAACTATAGTAGTCAGAGACTGAACTATAGTAGTCACAAACTGAGCTATGGTAGTCACAGACTGAACTATAGTACTCACAGACATAACTATGGTAGTCACAGAATGAGCTATGGTAGTCACAGACTGAACTATGGTAGTCAGAAACTTAGCTATAGTATTCACAAACTGAACTATGGTACTCACAGACATAACTATAGTAGTCACAGACTGAACTACAGTAGTCACAGACTGAACCATAGCAGTCAAAGACTGAACTACAGTAGTCACAGACTGAACTACAGTAGTCACAGACTGAACTATATAATTCACAGACTAAATTATTGTAGTCACAGACTGAACTATGGTAGCCTCAGACTGAAGTATGGTAGTCACAGACTGAACTATAGTAGTCACAGACAGAACTATATAATTCACACACTGAATTATAGTAGTAACAGACTGAACTATAGTAGTCATAGACTGAACTATATAATTCACAGACTGAACTATAGTAGTCACAGACTGAACTATAGTAGTCACAGGCAGAGCTATAGTAGTCACAGGCAGAGCTATAGTAGTCACAGACTGAACTATAGTAGTCACAGACTGAACTATAGTAGTCACAGACTGAACTATAGTAGTCACAGACTGAACTATAGTAGTCCCAGACTGAACTATAGTAGTCACAGACTGAACTATATAATTCACAGACTGAACTATAGTAGTCTCAGACTGAACTATAGTAGTCACAGACTGAACTATAGTAGTCAGAGACTGAACTATAGTAGTCACAAACTGAGCTATGGTAGTCACAGCCTGAACTATAGTACTCACAGACATAACTATGGTAGTCACAGAATGAGCTATGGTAGTCACAGACTGAACTATGGTAGTCAGAAACTTACCTATAGTATTCACAAACTGAACTATGGTACTCACAGACATAACTATAGTAGTCACAGACTTAACTATAGTAGTCTCAGACTGAACTATATAATTCACAGACTGAACTATAGTAGTCTCAGACTGAACAATAGCAGTCACAGACTGAACTATGGTAGTCTCAGACTTAACTATAGTAGTCACAGACTGAACTATAGTAGTCTCAGACTGAACTATATAATTCACAGACTGAACTACAGTAGTCTCAGACTGAACTATATAATTCACAGACTGAACTATAGTAGTCTCAGACTGAACAATAGCAGTCACAGACTGAACTATGGTAGTCTCAGACTTAACTATAGTAGTCACAGACTGAACTATAGTAGTCTCAGACTGAACTATATAATTCACAGACTGAACTACAGTAGTCTCAGACTGAACTATATAATTCATAGACTTAGTTATGGTAGTCATAGACTGAACTATGGTAGTCACAGACTGAGCTATAGTAGTCACAGACTGAACTATAGTAGTCACAAACTGAGGTATGGTAATCACAGACTGAACTATAGTACTCACAGACATAACTATAGTAGTCACAGAATGAGCTATGGTAGTCACAGACTGAACTATGGTAGTCAGAGACTGAGCTATAGTAGTCACAGACTGAACTATATAATTCACAGACTAAACTATATAATTCACAGACTGAACTATAGTAGTCACAGACTGAACTATATAATTCACAGACTGAACTATAGTAGTCACAGACTGAACTATATAATTCACAGACTGAACTATAGTAGTCTCAGACTGAACTATAGTAGTCACAGACTGAACTATAGTAGTCAGAGACTGAACTATAGTAGTCACAAACTGAGCTATGGTAGTCAAAGACTGAACTATAGTACTCACAGACATAACTATGGTAGTCACAGAATGAGCTATGGTAGTCACAGACTGAACTATGGTAGTCAGAAACTTAGCTATAGTATTCACAAACTGAACTATGGTACTCACAGACATAACTATAGTAGTCACAGACTGAACTACAGTAGTCACAGACTGAACCATAGCAGTCAAAGACTGAACTACAGTAGTCACAGACTGAACTACAGTAGTCACAGACTGAACTATATAATTCACAGACTAAATTATTGTAGTCACAGACTGAACTATGGTAGCCTCAGACTGAAGTATGGTAGTCACAGACTGAACTATAGTAGTCACAGACAGAACTATATAATTCACACACTGAATTATAGTAGTAACAGACTGAACTATAGTAGTCATAGACTGAACTATATAATTCACAGACTGAACTATAGTAGTCACAGACTGAACTATAGTAGTCACAGGCAGAGCTATAGTAGTCACAGGCAGAGCTATAGTAGTCACAGACTGAACTATAGTAGTCACAGACTGAACTATAGTAGTCACAGACTGAACTATAGTAGTCACAGACTGAGCTATAGTAGTCCCAGACTGAACTATAGTAGTCACAGACTGAACGATAGTAGTCACAGACTGAACGATAGTAGTCACAGACTGAACTATAGTAGTCACAGACTGAACTATAGTAGTCCCAGACTGAACTATAGTAGTCACAGACTGAACTATATAATTCACAGACTGAACTATAGTAGTCCCAGACTGAACTATAGTAGTGACAGACTGAACTATAGTAGTCACAGACTGAACTATATAATTCACAGACTAAACTATATAATTCACAGACTGAACTATAGTAGTCACAGACTGAACTATATAATTCACAGACTGAACTATAGTAGTCTCAGACTGAACTATAGTAGTCACAGACTGAACTATAGTAGTCAAAGACTGAACTATGGTAGTCACAGACTGAACTATAGTAGTCACAGACTGAACTATATTAGTCACAGACTGAACTATATAATTCACAGACTGAACTATAGTAGTCTCAGACTGAACTATGGTAGTTACAGACTGAACTATGGTAGTCTCAGACTGAAACATAGTAGTCACAGACTGAACTATAGTAGTCTCAGACTGACCTATATAATTCACAGACTGAACTATAGTAGTCTCAGACTGAACTATGGTAGTTACAGACTGAACTATGGTAGTCTCAGACTGAAACATAGTAGTCACAGACTGAACTATAGTAGTCTCAGACTGACCTATATAATTCATAGACTGAACTATAGTAGTCTCAGACTGAACTATATAATTCATAGACTGAGCTATGGTAGTCACAGACTAAACTATGGTAGTCACAGACTGAGCTATGGTAGTCACAGGCTGAACGATGGTAGTCAGAGACTGAGCTATGGTATTCACAGACTGAACTATAGTAGTCATAGACTGAACAACATAACTCACAGACTGAGCTATGGTAGTCACAGACTGAACTATGGTAGTCAGAAACTTAGCTATAGTATTCACAAACTGAACTATGGTACTCACAGACATAACTATAGTAGTCACAGACTGAACTACAGTAGTCACAGACTGAACCATAGCAGTCAAAGACTGAACTACAGTAGTCACAGACTGAACTACAGTAGTCACAGACTGAACTATATAATTCACAGACTAAATTATTGTAGTCACAGACTGAACTATGGTAGCCTCAGACTGAAGTATGGTAGTCACAGACTGAACTATAGTAGTCACAGACAGAACTATATAATTCACACACTGAATTATAGTAGTAACAGACTGAACTATAGTAGTCATAGACTGAACTATATAATTCACAGACTGAACTATAGTAGTCACAGACTGAACTATAGTAGTCACAGGCAGAGCTATAGTAGTCACAGGCAGAGCTATAGTAGTCACAGACTGAACTATAGTAGTCACAGACTGAACTATAGTAGTCACAGACTGAACTATAGTAGTCACAGACTGAAATATAGTAGTCCCAGACTGAACTATAGTAGTCACAGACTGAACGATAGTAGTCACAGACTGAACGATAGTAGTCACAGACTGAACTATAGTAGTCACAGACTGAACTATAGTAGTCCCAGACTGAACTATAGTAGTCACAGACTGAACTATATAATTCACAGACTGAACTATAGTAGTCCCAGACTGAACTATAGTAGTGACAGACTGAACTATAGTAGTCACAGACTGAACTATATAATTCACAGACTAAACTATATAATTCACAGACTGAACTATAGTAGTCACAGACTGAACTATATAATTCACAGACTGAACTATAGTAGTCTCAGACTGAACTATAGTAGTCACAGACTGAACTATAGTAGTCAAAGACTGAACTATGGTAGTCACAGACTGAACTATAGTAGTCACAGACTGAACTATATTAGTCACAGACTGAACTATATAATTCACAGACTGAACTATAGTAGTCTCAGACTGAACTATGGTAGTTACAGACTGAACTATGGTAGTCTCAGACTGAAACATAGTAGTCACAGACTGAACTATAGTAGTCTCAGACTGACCTATATAATTCACAGACTGAACTATAGTAGTCTCAGACTGAACTATGGTAGTTACAGACTGAACTATGGTAGTCTCAGACTGAAACATAGTAGTCACAGACTGAACTATAGTAGTCTCAGACTGACCTATATAATTCACAGACTGAACTATAGTAGTCTCAGACTGAACTATATAATTCATAGACTGAGCTATGGTAGTCACAGACTAAACTATGGTAGTCACAGACTGAGCTATGGAAGTCACAGGCTGAACGATGGTAGTCAGAGACTGAGCTATGGTATTCACAGACTGAACTATATAATTCACAGACTGAACTACAGTAGTCTCAGACTGAACTATATAATTCATAGACTTAGTTATGGTAGTCATAGACTGAACTATGGTAGTCACAGACTGAGCTATAGCAGTCACAGACTGAACTATAGTAGTCACAAACTGAGGTATGGTAATCACAGACTGAACTATAGTACTCACAGACATAACTATAGTAGTCACAGAATGAGCTATGGTAGTCACAGACTGAACTATGGTAGTCAGAGACTGAGCTATAGTAGTCACAGACTGAACTATATAATTCACAGACTAAACTATATAATTCACAGACTGAACTATAGTAGTCACAGACTGAACTATATAATTCACAGACTGAACTATAGTAGTCACAGACTGAACTATATAATTCACAGACTGAACTATAGTAGTCTCAGACTGAACTATAGTAGTCACAGACTGAACTATAGTAGTCAGAGACTGAACTATAGTAGTCACAAACTGAGCTATGGTAGTCACAGACTGAACTATAGTACTCACAGACATAACTATGGTAGTCACAGAATGAGCTATGGTAGTCACAGACTGAACTATGGTAGTCAGAAACTTAGCTATAGTATTCACAAACTGAACTATGGTACTCACAGACATAACTATAGTAGTCACAGACTGAACTACAGTAGTCACAGACTGAACCATAGCAGTCAAAGACTGAACTACAGTAGTCACAGACTGAACTACAGTAGTCACAGACTGAACTATATAATTCACAGACTAAATTATTGTAGTCACAGACTGAACTATGGTAGCCTCAGACTGAAGTATGGTAGTCACAGACTGAACTATAGTAGTCACAGACAGAACTATATAATTCACACACTGAATTATAGTAGTAACAGACTGAACTATAGTAGTCACAGACTGAACTATATAATTCACAGACTGAACTATAGTAGTCACAGACTGAACTATAGTAGTCACAGGCAGAGCTATAGTAGTCACAGGCAGAGCTATAGTAGTCACAGACTGAACTATAGTAGTCACAGACTGAACTATAGTAGTCACAGACTGAACTATAGTAGTCACAGACTGAACTATAGTAGTCACAGACTGAACTATATAATTCACAGACTGAACTATAGTAGTCTCAGACTGAACTATAGTAGTCACAGACTGAACTATAGTAGTCAGAGACTGAACTATAGTAGTCACAAACTGAGCTATGGTAGTCACAGCCTGAACTATAGTACTCACAGACATAACTATGGTAGTCACAGAATGAGCTATGGTAGTCACAGACTGAACTATGGTAGTCAGAAACTTAGCTATAGTATTCACAAACTGAACTATGGTACTCACAGACATAACTATAGTAGTCACAGACTTAACTATAGTAGTCTCAGACTGAACTATATAATTCACAGACTGAACTATAGTAGTCTCAGACTGAACAATAGCAGTCACAGACTGAACTATGGTAGTCTCAGACTTAACTATAGTAGTCACAGACTGAACTATAGTAGTCTCAGACTGAACTATATAATTCACAGACTGAACTACAGTAGTCTCAGACTGAACTATATAATTCATAGACTTAGTTATGGTAGTCATAGACTGAACTATGGTAGTCACAGACTGAGCTATAGCAGTCACAGACTGAACTATAGTAGTCACAAACTGAGGTATGGTAATCACAGACTGAACTATAGTACTCACAGACATAACTATAGTAGTCACAGAATGAGCTATGGTAGTCACAGACTGAACTATGGTAGTCAGAGACTGAGCTATAGTAGTCACAGACTGAACTATATAATTCACAGACTAAACTATATAATTCACAGACTGAACTATAGTAGTCACAGACTGAACTATATAATTCACAGACTGAACTATAGTAGTCACAGACTGAACTATATAATTCACAGACTGAACTATAGTAGTCTCAGACTGAACTATAGTAGTCACAGACTGAACTATAGTAGTCAGAGACTGAACTATAGTAGTCACAAACTGAGCTATGGTAGTCACAGACTGAACTATAGTACTCACAGACATAACTATGGTAGTCACAGAATGAGCTATGGTAGTCACAGACTGAACTATGGTAGTCAGAAACTTAGCTATAGTATTCACAAACTGAACTATGGTACTCACAGACATAACTATAGTAGTCACAGACTGAACTACAGTAGTCACAGACTGAACCATAGCAGTCAAAGACTGAACTACAGTAGTCACAGACTGAACTACAGTAGTCACAGACTGAACTATATAATTCACAGACTAAATTATTGTAGTCACAGACTGAACTATGGTAGCCTCAGACTGAAGTATGGTAGTCACAGACTGAACTATAGTAGTCACAGACAGAACTATATAATTCACACACTGAATTATAGTAGTAACAGACTGAACTATAGTAGTCACAGACTGAACTATATAATTCACAGACTGAACTATAGTAGTCACAGACTGAACTATAGTAGTCACAGGCAGAGCTATAGTAGTCACAGGCAGAGCTATAGTAGTCACAGACTGAACTATAGTAGTCACAGACTGAACTATAGTAGTCACAGACTGAACTATAGTAGTCACAGACTGAACTATAGTAGTCACAGACTGAACTATATAATTCACAGACTGAACTATAGTAGTCTCAGACTGAACTATAGTAGTCACAGACTGAACTATAGTAGTCAGAGACTGAACTATAGTAGTCACAAACTGAGCTATGGTAGTCACAGCCTGAACTATAGTACTCACAGACATAACTATGGTAGTCACAGAATGAGCTATGGTAGTCACAGACTGAACTATGGTAGTCAGAAACTTAGCTATAGTATTCACAAACTGAACTATGGTACTCACAGACATAACTATAGTAGTCACAGACTTAACTATAGTAGTCTCAGACTGAACTATATAATTCACAGACTGAACTATAGTAGTCTCAGACTGAACAATAGCAGTCACAGACTGAACTATGGTAGTCTCAGACTTAACTATAGTAGTCACAGACTGAACTATAGTAGTCTCAGACTGAACTATATAATTCACAGACTGAACTACAGTAGTCTCAGACTGAACTATATAATTCATAGACTTAGTTATGGTAGTCATAGACTGAACTATGGTAGTCACAGACTGAGCTATAGCAGTCACAGACTGAACTATAGTAGTCACAAACTGAGGTATGGTAATCACAGACTGAACTATAGTACTCACAGACATAACTATAGTAGTCACAGAATGAGCTATGGTAGTCACAGACTGAACTATGGTAGTCAGAGACTGAGCTATAGTAGTCACAGACTGAACTATATAATTCACAGACTAAACTATATAATTCACAGACTGAACTATAGTAGTCACAGACTGAACTATATAATTCACAGACTGAACTATAGTAGTCACAGACTGAACTATATAATTCACAGACTGAACTATAGTAGTCTCAGACTGAACTATAGTAGTCACAGACTGAACTATAGTAGTCAGAGACTGAACTATAGTAGTCACAAACTGAGCTATGGTAGTCACAGACTGAACTATAGTACTCACAGACATAACTATGGTAGTCACAGAATGAGCTATGGTAGTCACAGACTGAACTATGGTAGTCAGAAACTTAGCTATAGTATTCACAAACTGAACTATGGTACTCACAGACATAACTATAGTAGTCACAGACTGAACTACAGTAGTCACAGACTGAACCATAGCAGTCAAAGACTGAACTACAGTAGTCACAGACTGAACTACAGTAGTCACAGACTGAACTATATAATTCACAGACTAAATTATTGTAGTCACAGACTGAACTATGGTAGCCTCAGACTGAAGTATGGTAGTCACAGACTGAACTATAGTAGTCACAGACAGAACTATATAATTCACACACTGAATTATAGTAGTAACAGACTGAACTATAGTAGTCACAGACTGAACTATATAATTCACAGACTGAACTATAGTAGTCACAGACTGAACTATAGTAGTCACAGGCAGAGCTATAGTAGTCACAGGCAGAGCTATAGTAGTCACAGACTGAACTATAGTAGTCACAGACTGAACTATAGTAGTCACAGACTGAACTATATAATTCACAGACTGAACTATAGTAGTCACAGACTGAACTATATAATTCACAGACTGAACTATAGTAGTCTCAGACTGAACTATAGTAGTCACAGACTGAACTATAGTAGTCAGAGACTGAACTATAGTAGTCACAAACTGAGCTATGGTAGTCACAGACTGAACTATAGTACTCACAGACATAACTATGGTAGTCACAGAATGAGCTATGGTAGTCACAGACTGAACTATGGTAGTCAGAAACTTAGCTATAGTATTCACAAACTGAACTATGGTACTCACAGACATAACTATAGTAGTCACAGACTGAACTACAGTAGTCACAGACTGAACCATAGCAGTCAAAGACTGAACTACAGTAGTCACAGACTGAACTACAGTAGTCACAGACTGAACTATATAATTCACAGACTAAATTATTGTAGTCACAGACTGAACTATGGTAGCCTCAGACTGAAGTATGGTAGTCACAGACTGAACTATAGTAGTCACAGACAGAACTATATAATTCACACACTGAATTATAGTAGTAACAGACTGAACTATAGTAGTCATAGACTGAACTATATAATTCACAGACTGAACTATAGTAGTCACAGACTGAACTATAGTAGTCACAGGCAGAGCTATAGTAGTCACAGGCAGAGCTATAGTAGTCACAGACTGAACGATAGTAGTCACAGACTGAACTATAGTAGTCACAGACTGAACTATAGTAGTCACAGACTGAACTATAGTAGTCCCAGACTGAACTATAGTAGTCACAGACTGAACGATAGTAGTCACAGACTGAACGATAGTAGTCACAGACTGAACTATAGTAGTCACAGACTGAACTATAGTAGTCCCAGACTGAACTATAGTAGTCACAGACTGAACTATATAATTCACAGACTGAACTATAGTAGTCCCAGACAGAACTATAGTAGTGACAGACTGAACTATAGTAGTCACAGACTGAACTATATAATTCACAGACTAAACTATATAATTCACAGACTGAACTATAGTAGTCACAGACTGAAATATATAATTCACAGACTGAACTATAGTAGTCTCAGACTGAACTATAGTAGTCACAGACTGAACTATAGTAGTCAAAGACTGAACTATGGTAGTCACAGACTGAACTATAGTAGTCACAGACTGAACTATATTAGTCACAGACTGAACTATATAATTCACAGACAAAACTATAGTAGTCTCAAACTGAACTATGGTAGTTACAGACTGAACTATGGTAGTCTCAGACTGAAACATAGTAGTCACAGACTGAACTATAGTAGTCTCAGACTGACCTATATAATTCACAGACTGAACTATAGTAGTCTCAGACTGAACTATATAATTCATAGACTGAGCTATGGTAGTCACAGACTAAACTATGGTAGTCACAGACTGAGCTTTGGTAGTCACAGGCTGAACGATGGTAGTCAGAGACTGAGCTATGGTATTCACAGACTGAACTATAGTAGTCATAGACTTAACAACATAACTCACAGACTGAGCTATGGTAGTCACAGACTGAACTATGGTAGTCACAGACTGAACTATAGTAGTCAGAGACTGAACTATAGTAGTCACAAACTGAGCTATGGTAGTCACAGACTGAACTATAGTACTCACAGACATAACTATGGTAGTCACAGAATGAGCTATGGTAGTCACAGACTGACCTATGGTAGTCAGAAACTTAGCTATAGTATTCACAAACTGAACTATGGTACTCACAGACATAACTATAGTAGTCACAGACTGACTACAGTAGTCTCAGACTGAACCATAGCAGTCAAAGACTGAACTACAGTAGTCACAGACTGAACCACAGTAGCCACAGACTGAACTATATAGTTCACAGACTGAATTATTGTAGTCACAGACTGAACTATGGGAGCCTCAGACTGAAGTATGGTAGTCACAGACTGAACTATAGTAGTCACAGACAGAACTATATAATTCACACACTGAATTATAGTAGTAACAGACTGAACTATAGTAGTCATAGACTGAACTATATAATTCACAGACTGAACTATAGTAGTCACAGACTGAACTATATAATTCACAGACTGAACTATAGTTGTCACAGACTGAACAATATAATTCACAGACTGAACTCTAATAGTCACAGACTGAACTATATAATTCACAGACTGAATTATAGTAGTCACAGACTGAACTATAGTAGTCACAGACTGAACTATGGTACTCTCAGACTTAACTATAGTAGTCACAGACTTAACTATAGTAGTCTCAGACTGAACTATATAATTCACAGACTGAACTATAGTAGTCTCAGACTGAACAATAGCAGTCACAGACTGAACTATGGTAGTCTCAGACTTAACTATAGTAGTCACAAACTGAGGTATGGTAATCACAGACTGAACTATGGTAGTCACAGACTGAGCTATAGTAGTCACAGACTGAACTATAGTAGTCACAAACTGAGGTATGGTAATCACAGACTGAACTATGGTAGTCACAGACTGAGCTATAGTAGTCCCAGACTGAACTATAGTAGTCACAGACTGAACTATATAATTCACAGACTGAACTATAGTAGTCCCAGACTAAACTATATAATTCACAGACTGAACTATAGTAGTCACAGACTGAACTATATAATTCACAGACTGAACTATAGTAGTCACAGACTGAACTATATAATTCACAGACTGAACTATAGTAGTCTCAGACTGAACTATAGTAGTCACAGACTGAACTATATAATTCACAGACTGAACTATATTAGTCCCAGACTGAACTATAGTAGTCACAAACTGAACTATAGTAGTCACAGACTGAACTATATAATTCACAGACTAAACTATATAATTCACAGACTGAACTATAGTAGTCACAGATTGAACTATATAATTCACAGACTGAACTATAGTAGTCTCAGACTGAACTATAGTAGTCACAGACTGAACTATAGTAGTCAAAGACTGAACTATAGTAGTCACAAACTGAGCTATGGTAGTCACAGCCTGAACTATAGTACTCACAGACATAACTATGGTAGTCACAGAATGAGCTATGGTAGTCACAGACTGAACTATGGTAGTCAGAAACTTAGCTATAGTATTCACAAACTGAACTATGGTACTCACAGACATAACTATAGTAGTCACTGACTGAACTACAGTAGTCACAGACTGAACCATAGCAGTCAAAGACTGAACTACAGTAGTCACAGACTGAACTACAGTAGTCACAGACTGAACTATATAATTCACAGACTAAATTATTGTAGTCACAGACTGAACTATGGTAGCCTCAGACTGAAGTATGGTAGTCACAGACTGAACTATAGTAGTCACAGACAGAACTATATAATTCACACACTGAATTATAGTAGTAACAGACTGAACTATAGTAGTCATAGACTGAACTATATAATTCACAGACTGAACTATAGTAGTCACAGACTGAACTATAGTAGTCACAGGCAGAGCTGTAGTAGTCACAGACTGAACTATAGTAGTCACAGACTGAACTATAGTAGTCACAGACTGAACTATAGTAGTCCCAGACTGAACTATAGTAGTCACAGACTGAACGATAGTAGTCACAGACTGAACGATAGTAGTCACAGACTGAACTATAGTAGTCACAGACTGAACTATAGTAGTCACAGACTGAACTATATAATTCACAGACTGAACTATATTAGTCCCAGACTGAACTATAGTAGTCACAGACTGAACTATAGTAGTCACAGACTGAACAATATAATTCACAGACTAAACTATATAATTCACAGACTGAACTATAGTAGTCACAGACTGAACTATATAATTCACAGACTGAACTATAGTAGTCACAGACTGAACTATATAATTCACAGACTGAACTATAGTAGTCTCAGACTGAACTATAGTAGTCACAGACTGAACTATAGTAGTCAAAGACTGAACTATGGTAGTCACAGACTGAACTATAGTAGTCACAGACTGAACTATAGTAGTCACAGACTGAACTATAGCAGTCAAAGACTGAACTACAGTAGTCACAGACTGAACTACAGTAGTCACAGACTGAACTATATAATTCACAGACTAAATTATTGTACACAGACTGAACTATAGTAGTCACAGACTGAACAATATAATTCACAGACTAAACTATATAATTCACAGACTGAACTATAGTAGTCACAGACTGAACTATATAATTCACAGACTGAACTATAGTAGTCACAGACTGAACTATATAATTCACAGACTGAACTATAGTAGTCTCAGACTGAACTATAGTAGTCACAGACTGAACTATAGTAGTCAAAGACTGAACTATGGTAGTCACAGACTGAACTATAGTAGTCACAGACTGAACTATAGTAGTCATATAGTAGTCACAGCAGAGCTATAGTGTCCAGACTGACTATGGTAATCACAGACTGAACTATGGTAGTCACAGACTGAGCTATAGTAGTCCCAGACTGAACTATAGTAGTCACAGACTGAACTATATAATTCACAGACTGAACTATAGTAGTCCCAGACTAAACTATATAATTCACAGACTGAACTATAGTAGTCACAGACTGAACTATATAATTCACAGACTGAACTATAGTAGTCACAGACTGAACTATATAATTCACAGACTGAACTATAGTAGTCTCAGACTGAACTATAGTAGTCACAGACTGAACTATATAATTCACAGACTGAACTATATTAGTCCCAGACTGAACTATAGTAGTCACAAACTGAACTATAGTAGTCACAGACTGAACTATATAATTCACAGACTAAACTATATAATTCACAGACTGAACTATAGTAGTCACAGATTGAACTATATAATTCACAGACTGAACTATAGTAGTCTCAGACTGAACTATAGTAGTCACAGACTGAACTATAGTAGTCAAAGACTGAACTATAGTAGTCACAAACTTTGCTATGGTAGTCACAGCCTGAACTATAGTACTCACAGACATAACTATGGTAGTCACAGAATGAGCTATGGTAGTCACAGACTGAACTATGGTAGTCAGAAACTTAGCTATAGTATTCACAAACTGAACTATGGTACTCACAGACATAACTATAGTAGTCACTGACTGAACTACAGTAGTCACAGACTGAACCATAGCAGTCAAAGACTGAACTACAGTAGTCACAGACTGAACTACAGTAGTCACAGACTGAACTATATAATTCACAGACTAAATTATTGTAGTCACAGACTGAACTATGGTAGCCTCAGACTGAAGTATGGTAGTCACAGACTGAACTATAGTAGTCACAGACAGAACTATATAATTCACACACTGAATTATAGTAGTAACAGACTGAACTATAGTAGTCATAGACTGAACTATATAATTCACAGACTGAACTATAGTAGTCACAGACTGAACTATAGTAGTCACAGGCAGAGCTGTAGTAGTCACAGACTGAACTATAGTAGTCACAGACTGAACTATAGTAGTCACAGACTGAACTATAGTAGTCCCAGACTGAACTATAGTAGTCACAGACTGAACGATAGTAGTCACAGACTGAACGATAGTAGTCACAGACTGAACTATAGTAGTCACAGACTGAACTATAGTAGTCACAGACTGAACTATATAATTCACAGACTGAACTATATTAGTCCCAGACTGAACTATAGTAGTCACAGACTGAACTATAGTAGTCACAGACTGAACAATATAATTCACAGACTAAACTATATAATTCACAGACTGAACTATAGTAGTCACAGACTGAACTATATAATTCACAGACTGAACTATAGTAGTCACAGACTGAACTATATAATTCACAGACTGAACTATAGTAGTCTCAGACTGAACTATAGTAGTCACAGACTGAACTATAGTAGTCAAAGACTGAACTATGGTAGTCACAGACTGAACTATAGTAGTCACAGACTGAACTATAGTAGTCACAGACTGAACTATAGCAGTCAAAGACTGAACTACAGTAGTCACAGACTGAACTACAGTAGTCACAGACTGAACTATATAATTCACAGACTAAATTATTGTAGTCACAGACTGAACTATGGTAGCCTCAGACTGAAGTATGGTAGTCACAGACTGAACTATAGTAGTCACAGACAGATCTATATAATTCACACACTGAATTATAGTAGTAACAGACTGAACTATAGTAGTCATAGACTGAACTATATAATTCACAAACTGAACTATAGTAGTCACAGACTGAAATATAGTAGTCACAGGCAGAGCTATAGTAGTCACAGACTGAACTATAGTAGTCACAGACTGAACTATAGTAGTCCCAGACTGAACTATAGTAGTCACAGACTGAACGATAGTAGTCACAGACTGAACGATAGTAGTCACAGACTGAACTATAGTAGTCACAGACTGAACTATAGTAGTCACAGACTGAACTATATAATTCACAGACTGAACTATATTAGTCCCAGACTGAACTCTAGTAGTCACAGACTGAACTATAGTAGTCACAGACTGAACTATAGTAGTCCCAGACTGAACTATAGTAGTCACAGACTGAACGATAGTAGTCACAGACTGAACGATAGTAGTCACAGACTGAACTATAGTAGTCCCAGACTGAACTATAGTAGTCCCAGACTGAACTATAGTAGTCACAGACTGAACTATATAATTCACAGACTGAACTATAGTAGTCCCAGACTGAACTATAGTAGTGACAGACTGAACTATAGTAGTCACAGACTGAACTATATAATTCACAGACTAAACTATATAATTCACAGACTGAACTATAGTAGTCACAGACTGAACTATATAATTCACAGACTGAACTATAGTAGTCTCAGACTGAACTATAGTAGTCACAGACTGAACTATAGTAGTCAAAGACTGAACTATGGTAGTCACAGACTGAACTATAGTAGTCACAGACTGAACTATATTAGTCACAGACTGAACTATATAATTCACAGACTGAACTATAGTAGTCTCAGACTGAACTATGGTAGTTACAGACTGAACTATGGTAGTCTCAGACTGAAACATAGTAGTCACAGACTGAACTATAGTAGTCTCAGACTGACCTATATAATTCACAGACTGAACTATAGTAGTCTCAGACTGAACTATGGTAGTTACAGACTGAACTATGGTAGTCTCAGACTGAAACATAGTAGTCACAGACTGAACTATAGTAGTCTCAGACTGACCTATATAATTCACAGACTGTACTATAGTAGTCTCAGACTGAACTATATAATTCATAGACTGAGCTATGGTAGTCACAGACTAAACTATGGTAGTCACAGACTGAGCTATGGTAGTCACAGGCTGAACGATGGTAGTCAGAGACTGAGCTATGGTATTCACAGACTGAACTATAGTAGTCATAGACTGAACAACATAACTCACAGACTGAGCTATGGTAGTCACAGACTGAACTATGGTAGTCAGAAACTTAGCTATAGTATTCACAAACTGAACTATGGTACTCACAGACATAACTATAGTAGTCACAGACTGAACTACAGTAGTCACAGACTGAACCATAGCAGTCAAAGACTGAACTACAGTAGTCACAGACTGAACTACAGTAGTCACAGACTGAACTATATAATTCACAGACTAAATTATTGTAGTCACAGACTGAACTATGGTAGCCTCAGACTGAAGTATGGTAGTCACAGACTGAACTATAGTAGTCACAGACAGAACTATATAATTCACACACTGAATTATAGTAGTAACAGACTGAACTATAGTAGTCATAGACTGAACTATATAATTCACAGACTGAACTATAGTAGTCACAGACTGAACTATAGTAGTCACAGGCAGAGCTATAGTAGTCACAGGCAGAGCTATAGTAGTCACAGACTGAACTATAGTAGTCACAGACTGAACTATAGTAGTCACAGACTGAACTATAGTAGTCACAGACTGAAATATAGTAGTCCCAGACTGAACTATAGTAGTCACAGACTGAACGATAGTAGTCACAGACTGAACGATAGTAGTCACAGACTGAACTATAGTAGTCACAGACTGAACTATAGTAGTCCCAGACTGAACTATAGTAGTCACAGACTGAACTATATAATTCACAGACTGAACTATAGTAGTCCCAGACTGAACTATAGTAGTGACAGACTGAACTATAGTAGTCACAGACTGAACTATATAATTCACAGACTAAACTATATAATTCACAGACTGAACTATAGTAGTCACAGACTGAACTATATAATTCACAGACTGAACTATAGTAGTCTCAGACTGAACTATAGTAGTCACAGACTGAACTATAGTAGTCAAAGACTGAACTATGGTAGTCACAGACTGAACTATAGTAGTCAAAGACTGAACTATGGTAGTCTCAGACTGAAACATAGTAGTCACAGACTGAACTATAGTAGTCTCAGACTGACCTATATAATTCACAGACTGAACTATAGTAGTCTCAGACTGAACTATGGTAGTTACAGACTGAACTATGGTAGTCTCAGACTGAAACATAGTAGTCACAGACTGAACTATAGTAGTCTCAGACTGACCTATATAATTCACAGACTGAACTATAGTAGTCTCAGACTGAACTATATAATTCATAGACTGAGCTATGGTAGTCACAGACTAAACTATGGTAGTCACAGACTGAGCTATGGAAGTCACAGGCTGAACGATGGTAGTCAGAGACTGAGCTATGGTATTCACAGACTGAACTATATAATTCACAGACTGAACTACAGTAGTCTCAGACTGAACTATATAATTCATAGACTTAGTTATGGTAGTCATAGACTGAACTATGGTAGTCACAGACTGAGCTATAGCAGTCACAGACTGAACTATAGTAGTCACAAACTGAGGTATGGTAATCACAGACTGAACTATAGTACTCACAGACATAACTATAGTAGTCACAGAATGAGCTATGGTAGTCACAGACTGAACTATGGTAGTCAGAGACTGAGCTATAGTAGTCACAGACTGAACTATATAATTCACAGACTAAACTATATAATTCACAGACTGAACTATAGTAGTCACAGACTGAACTATATAATTCACAGACTGAACTATAGTAGTCACAGACTGAACTATATAATTCACAGACTGAACTATAGTAGTCTCAGACTGAACTATAGTAGTCACAGACTGAACTATAGTAGTCAGAGACTGAACTATAGTAGTCACAAACTGAGCTATGGTAGTCACAGACTGAACTATAGTACTCACAGACATAACTATGGTAGTCACAGAATGAGCTATGGTAGTCACAGACTGAACTATGGTAGTCAGAAACTTAGCTATAGTATTCACAAACTGAACTATGGTACTCACAGACATAACTATAGTAGTCACAGACTGAACTACAGTAGTCACAGACTGAACCATAGCAGTCAAAGACTGAACTACAGTAGTCACAGACTGAACTACAGTAGTCACAGACTGAACTATATAATTCACAGACTAAATTATTGTAGTCACAGACTGAACTATGGTAGCCTCAGACTGAAGTATGGTAGTCACAGACTGAACTATAGTAGTCACAGACAGAACTATATAATTCACACACTGAATTATAGTAGTAACAGACTGAACTATAGTAGTCACAGACTGAACTATATAATTCACAGACTGAACTATAGTAGTCACAGACTGAACTATAGTAGTCACAGGCAGAGCTATAGTAGTCACAGGCAGAGCTATAGTAGTCACAGACTGAACTATAGTAGTCACAGACTGAACTATAGTAGTCACAGACTGAACTATAGTAGTCACAGACTGAACTATATAATTCACAGACTGAACTATAGTAGTCTCAGACTGAACTATAGTAGTCACAGACTGAACTATAGTAGTCAGAGACTGAACTATAGTAGTCACAAACTGAGCTATGGTAGTCACAGCCTGAACTATAGTACTCACAGACATAACTATGGTAGTCACAGAATGAGCTATGGTAGTCACAGACTGAACTATGGTAGTCAGAAACTTAGCTATAGTATTCACAAACTGAACTATGGTACTCACAGACATAACTATAGTAGTCACAGACTTAACTATAGTAGTCTCAGACTGAACTATATAATTCACAGACTGAACTATAGTAGTCTCAGACTGAACAATAGCAGTCACAGACTGAACTATGGTAGTCTCAGACTTAACTATAGTAGTCACAGACTGAACTATAGTAGTCTCAGACTGAACTATATAATTCACAGACTGAACTACAGTAGTCTCAGACTGAACTATATAATTCATAGACTTAGTTATGGTAGTCATAGACTGAACTATGGTAGTCACAGACTGAGCTATAGCAGTCACAGACTGAACTATAGTAGTCACAAACTGAGGTATGGTAATCACAGACTGAACTATAGTACTCACAGACATAACTATAGTAGTCACAGAATGAGCTATGGTAGTCACAGACTGAACTATGGTAGTCAGAGACTGAGCTATAGTAGTCACAGACTGAACTATATAATTCACAGACTAAACTATATAATTCACAGACTGAACTATAGTAGTCACAGACTGAACTATATAATTCACAGACTGAACTATAGTAGTCACAGACTGAACTATATAATTCACAGACTGAACTATAGTAGTCTCAGACTGAACTATAGTAGTCACAGACTGAACTATAGTAGTCAGAGACTGAACTATAGTAGTCACAAACTGAGCTATGGTAGTCACAGACTGAACTATAGTACTCACAGACATAACTATGGTAGTCACAGAATGAGCTATGGTAGTCACAGACTGAACTATGGTAGTCAGAAACTTAGCTATAGTATTCACAAACTGAACTATGGTACTCACAGACATAACTATAGTAGTCACAGACTGAACTACAGTAGTCACAGACTGAACCATAGCAGTCAAAGACTGAACTACAGTAGTCACAGACTGAACTACAGTAGTCACAGACTGAACTATATAATTCACAGACTAAATTATTGTAGTCACAGACTGAACTATGGTAGCCTCAGACTGAAGTATGGTAGTCACAGACTGAACTATAGTAGTCACAGACAGAACTATATAATTCACACACTGAATTATAGTAGTAACAGACTGAACTATAGTAGTCACAGACTGAACTATATAATTCACAGACTGAACTATAGTAGTCACAGACTGAACTATAGTAGTCACAGGCAGAGCTATAGTAGTCACAGGCAGAGCTATAGTAGTCACAGACTGAACTATAGTAGTCACAGACTGAACTATAGTAGTCACAGACTGAACTATAGTAGTCACAGACTGAACTATAGTAGTCACAGACTGAACTATATAATTCACAGACTGAACTATAGTAGTCTCAGACTGAACTATAGTAGTCACAGACTGAACTATAGTAGTCACAGACTGAACTATAGTAGTCAGAGACTGAACTATAGTAGTCACAAACTGAGCTATGGTAGTCACAGCCTGAACTATAGTACTCACAGACATAACTATGGTAGTCACAGAATGAGCTATGGTAGTCACAGACTGAACTATGGTAGTCAGAAACTTAGCTATAGTATTCACAAACTGAACTATGGTACTCACAGACATAACTATAGTAGTCACAGACTTAACTATAGTAGTCTCAGACTGAACTATATAATTCACAGACTGAACTATAGTAGTCTCAGACTGAACAATAGCAGTCACAGACTGAACTATGGTAGTCTCAGACTTAACTATAGTAGTCACAGACTGAACTATAGTAGTCTCAGACTGAACTATATAATTCACAGACTGAACTACAGTAGTCTCAGACTGAACTATATAATTCATAGACTTAGTTATGGTAGTCATAGACTGAACTATGGTAGTCACAGACTGAGCTATAGTAGTCACAGACTGAACTATAGTAGTCACAAACTGAGGTATGGTAATCACAGACTGAACTATAGTACTCACAGACATAACTATAGTAGTCACAGAATGAGCTATGGTAGTCACAGACTGAACTATGGTAGTCAGAGACTGAGCTATAGTAGTCACAGACTGAACTATATAATTCACAGACTAAACTATATAATTCACAGACTGAACTATAGTAGTCACAGACTGAACTATATAATTCACAGACTGAACTATAGTAGTCACAGACTGAACTATATAATTCACAGACTGAACTATAGTAGTCTCAGACTGAACTATAGTAGTCACAGACTGAACTATAGTAGTCAGAGACTGAACTATAGTAGTCACAAACTGAGCTATGGTAGTCACAGACTGAACTATAGTACTCACAGACATAACTATGGTAGTCACAGAATGAGCTATGGTAGTCACAGACTGAACTATGGTAGTCAGAAACTTAGCTATAGTATTCACAAACTGAACTATGGTACTCACAGACATAACTATAGTAGTCACAGACTGAACTACAGTAGTCACAGACTGAACCATAGCAGTCAAAGACTGAACTACAGTAGTCACAGACTGAACTACAGTAGTCACAGACTGAACTATATAATTCACAGACTAAATTATTGTAGTCACAGACTGAACTATGGTAGCCTCAGACTGAAGTATGGTAGTCACAGACTGAACTATAGTAGTCACAGACAGAACTATATAATTCACACACTGAATTATAGTAGTAACAGACTGAACTATAGTAGTCATAGACTGAACTATATAATTCACAGACTGAACTATAGTAGTCACAGACTGAACTATAGTAGTCACAGGCAGAGCTATAGTAGTCACAGGCAGAGCTATAGTAGTCACAGACTGAACGATAGTAGTCACAGACTGAACTATAGTAGTCACAGACTGAACTATAGTAGTCACAGACTGAACTATATAATTCACAGACTGAACTATATTAGTCCCAGACTGAACTCTAGTAGTCACAGACTGAACTATAGTAGTCACAGACTGAACTATAGTAGTCCCAGACTGAACTATAGTAGTCACAGACTGAACGATAGTAGTCACAGACTGAACGATAGTAGTCACAGACTGAACTATAGTAGTCACAGACTGAAATATAGTAGTCCCAGACTGAACTATAGTAGTCACAGACTGAACTATATAATTCACAGACTGAACTATAGTAGTCCCAGACTGAACTATAGTAGTGACAGACTGAACTATAGTAGTCACAGACTGAACTATATAATTCACAGACTAAACTATATAATTCACAGACTGAACTATAGTAGTCACAGACTGAACTATATAATTCACAGACTGAACTATAGTAGTCTCAGACTGAACTATAGTAGTCGCAGACTGAACTATAGTAGTCAAAGACTGAACTATGGTAGTCACAGACTGAACTATAGTAGTCACAGACTGAACTATATTAGTCACAGACTGAACTATATAATTCACAGACTGAACTATAGTAGTCTCAGACTGAACTATGGTAGTTACAGACTGAACTATGGTAGTCTCAGACTGAAACATAGTAGTCACAGACTGAACTATAGTAGTCTCAGACTGACCTATATAATTCACAGACTGAACTATAGTAGTCTCAGACTGAACTATGGTAGTTACAGACTGAACTATGGTAGTCTCAGACTGAAACATAGTAGTCACAGACTGAACTATAGTAGTCTCAGACTGACCTATATAATTCACAGACTGAACTATAGTAGTCTCAGACTGAACTATATAATTCATAGACTGAGCTATGGTAGTCACAGACTAAACTATGGTAGTCACAGACTGAGCTATGGTAGTCACAGGCTGAACGATGGTAGTCAGAGACAGCTATGGTATTCACAGACTGAACTATAGTAGTCATAGACTGAACAACATAACTCACAGACTGAGCTATGGTAGTCACAGACTGAACTATGGTAGTCAGAAACTTAGCTATAGTATTCACAAACTGAACTATGGTACTCACAGACATAACTATAGTAGTCACAGACTGAACTACAGTAGTCACAGACTGAACCATAGCAGTCAAAGACTGAACTACAGTAGTCACAGACTGAACTACAGTAGTCACAGACTGAACTATATAATTCACAGACTAAATTATTGTAGTCACAGACTGAACTATGGTAGCCTCAGACTGAAGTATGGTAGTCACAGACTGAACTATAGTAGTCACAGACAGAACTATATAATTCACACACTGAATTATAGTAGTAACAGACTGAACTATAGTAGTCATAGACTGAACTATATAATTCACAGACTGAACTATAGTAGTCACAGACTGAACTATAGTAGTCACAGGCAGAGCTATAGTAGTCACAGGCAGAGCTATAGTAGTCACAGACTGAACGATAGTAGTCACAGACTGAACTATAGTAGTCACAGACTGAACTATAGTAGTCACAGACTGAACTATATAATTCACAGACTGAACTATATTAGTCCCAGACTGAACTCTAGTAGTCACAGACTGAACTATAGTAGTCACAGACTGAACTATAGTAGTCCCAGACTGAACTATAGTAGTCACAGACTGAACGATAGTAGTCACAGACTGAACGATAGTAGTCACAGACTGAACTATAGTAGTCACAGACTGAAATATAGTAGTCCCAGACTGAACTATAGTAGTCACAGACTGAACTATATAATTCACAGACTGAACTATAGTAGTCCCAGACTGAACTATAGTAGTGACAGACTGAACTATAGTAGTCACAGACTGAACTATATAATTCACAGACTAAACTATATAATTCACAGACTGAACTATAGTAGTCACAGACTGAACTATATAATTCACAGACTGAACTATAGTAGTCTCAGACTGAACTATAGTAGTCACAGACTGAACTATAGTAGTCAAAGACTGAACTATGGTAGTCACAGACTGAACTATAGTAGTCACAGACTGAACTATATTAGTCACAGACTGAACTATATAATTCACAGACTGAACTATAGTAGTCTCAGACTGAACTATGGTAGTTACAGACTGAACTATGGTAGTCTCAGACTGAAACATAGTAGTCACAGACTGAACCATAGTAGTCTCAGACTGACCTATATAATTCACAGACTGAACTATAGTAGTCTCAGACTGAACTATGGTAGTTACAGACTGAACTATGGTAGTCTCAGACTGAAACATAGTAGTCACAGACTGAACTATAGTAGTCTCAGACTGACCTATATAATTCACAGACTGAACTATAGTAGTCTCAGACTGAACTATATAATTCATAGACTGAGCTATGGTAGTCACAGACTAAACTATGGTAGTCACAGACTGAGCTATGGTAGTCACAGGCTGAACGATGGTAGTCAGAGACAGCTATGGTATTCACAGACTGAACTATAGTAGTCATAGACTGAACAACATAACTCACAGACTGAGCTATGGTAGTCACAGACTGAACTATGGTAGTCAGAAACTTAGCTATAGTATTCACAAACTGAACTATGGTACTCACAGACATAACTATAGTAGTCACAGACTGAACTACAGTAGTCACAGACTGAACCATAGCAGTCAAAGACTGAACTACAGTAGTCACAGACTGAACTACAGTAGTCACAGACTGAACTATATAATTCACAGACTAAATTATTGTAGTCACAGACTGAACTATGGTAGCCTCAGACTGAAGTATGGGAGTCACAGACTGAACTATAGTAGTCACAGACTGAACCATAGCAGTCAAAGACTGAACTACAGTAGTCACAGACTGAACTACAGTAGTCACAGACTGAACTATATAATTCACAGACTAAATTATTGTAGTCACAGACTGAACTATGGTAGCCTCAGACTGAAGTATGGTAGTCACAGACTGAACTATAGTAGTCACAGACAGAACTATATAATTCACACACTGAATTATAGTAGTAACAGACTGAACTATAGTAGTCATAGACTGAACTATATAATTCACAGACTGAACTATAGTAGTCACAGACTGAACTATAGTAGTCACAGGCAGAGCTATAGTAGTCACAGGCAGAGCTATAGTAGTCACAGACTGAACGATAGTAGTCACAGACTGAACTATAGTAGTCACAGACTGAACTATAGTAGTCACAGACTGAACTATATAATTCACAGACTGAACTATATTAGTCCCAGACTGAACTCTAGTAGTCACAGACTGAACTATAGTAGTCACAGACTGAACTATAGTAGTCCCAGACTGAACTATAGTAGTCACAGACTGAACGATAGTAGTCACAGACTGAACGATAGTAGTCACAGACTGAACTATAGTAGTCACAGACTGAAATATAGTAGTCCCAGACTGAACTATAGTAGTCACAGACTGAACTATATAATTCACAGACTGAACTATAGTAGTCCCAGACTGAACTATAGTAGTGACAGACTGAACTATAGTAGTCACAGACTGAACTATATAATTCACAGACTAAACTATATAATTCACAGACTGAACTATAGTAGTCACAGACTGAACTATATAATTCACAGACTGAACTATAGTAGTCTCAGACTGAACTATAGTAGTCGCAGACTGAACTATAGTAGTCAAAGACTGAACTATGGTAGTCACAGACTGAACTATAGTAGTCACAGACTGAACTATATTAGTCACAGACTGAACTATATAATTCACAGACTGAACTATAGTAGTCTCAGACTGAACTATGGTAGTTACAGACTGAACTATGGTAGTCTCAGACTGAAACATAGTAGTCACAGACTGAACTATAGTAGTCTCAGACTGACCTATATAATTCACAGACTGAACTATAGTAGTCTCAGACTGAACTATGGTAGTTACAGACTGAACTATGGTAGTCTCAGACTGAAACATAGTAGTCACAGACTGAACTATAGTAGTCTCAGACTGACCTATATAATTCACAGACTGAACTATAGTAGTCTCAGACTGAACTATATAATTCATAGACTGAGCTATGGTAGTCACAGACTAAACTATGGTAGTCACAGACTGAGCTATGGTAGTCACAGGCTGAACGATGGTAGTCAGAGACAGCTATGGTATTCACAGACTGAACTATAGTAGTCATAGACTGAACAACATAACTCACAGACTGAGCTATGGTAGTCACAGACTGAACTATGGTAGTCAGAAACTTAGCTATAGTATTCACAAACTGAACTATGGTACTCACAGACATAACTATAGTAGTCACAGACTGAACTACAGTAGTCACAGACTGAACCATAGCAGTCAAAGACTGAACTACAGTAGTCACAGACTGAACTACAGTAGTCACAGACTGAACTATATAATTCACAGACTAAATTATTGTAGTCACAGACTGAACTATGGTAGCCTCAGACTGAAGTATGGTAGTCACAGACTGAACTATAGTAGTCACAGACAGAACTATATAATTCACACACTGAATTATAGTAGTAACAGACTGAACTATAGTAGTCATAGACTGAACTATATAATTCACAGACTGAACTATAGTAGTCACAGACTGAACTATAGTAGTCACAGGCAGAGCTATAGTAGTCACAGGCAGAGCTATAGTAGTCACAGACTGAACGATAGTAGTCACAGACTGAACTATAGTAGTCACAGACTGAACTATAGTAGTCACAGACTGAACTATATAATTCACAGACTGAACTATATTAGTCCCAGACTGAACTCTAGTAGTCACAGACTGAACTATAGTAGTCACAGACTGAACTATAGTAGTCCCAGACTGAACTATAGTAGTCACAGACTGAACGATAGTAGTCACAGACTGAACGATAGTAGTCACAGACTGAACTATAGTAGTCACAGACTGAAATATAGTAGTCCCAGACTGAACTATAGTAGTCACAGACTGAACTATATAATTCACAGACTGAACTATAGTAGTCCCAGACTGAACTATAGTAGTGACAGACTGAACTATAGTAGTCACAGACTGAACTATATAATTCACAGACTAAACTATATAATTCACAGACTGAACTATAGTAGTCACAGACTGAACTATATAATTCACAGACTGAACTATAGTAGTCTCAGACTGAACTATAGTAGTCACAGACTGAACTATAGTAGTCAAAGACTGAACTATGGTAGTCACAGACTGAACTATAGTAGTCACAGACTGAACTATATTAGTCACAGACTGAACTATATAATTCACAGACTGAACTATAGTAGTCTCAGACTGAACTATGGTAGTTACAGACTGAACTATGGTAGTCTCAGACTGAAACATAGTAGTCACAGACTGAACCATAGTAGTCTCAGACTGACCTATATAATTCACAGACTGAACTATAGTAGTCTCAGACTGAACTATGGTAGTTACAGACTGAACTATGGTAGTCTCAGACTGAAACATAGTAGTCACAGACTGAACTATAGTAGTCTCAGACTGACCTATATAATTCACAGACTGAACTATAGTAGTCTCAGACTGAACTATATAATTCATAGACTGAGCTATGGTAGTCACAGACTAAACTATGGTAGTCACAGACTGAGCTATGGTAGTCACAGGCTGAACGATGGTAGTCAGAGACAGCTATGGTATTCACAGACTGAACTATAGTAGTCATAGACTGAACAACATAACTCACAGACTGAGCTATGGTAGTCACAGACTGAACTATGGTAGTCAGAAACTTAGCTATAGTATTCACAAACTGAACTATGGTACTCACAGACATAACTATAGTAGTCACAGACTGAACTACAGTAGTCACAGACTGAACCATAGCAGTCAAAGACTGAACTACAGTAGTCACAGACTGAACTACAGTAGTCACAGACTGAACTATATAATTCACAGACTAAATTATTGTAGTCACAGACTGAACTATGGTAGCCTCAGACTGAAGTATGGGAGTCACAGACTGAACTATAGTAGTCACAGACAGAACTATATAATTCACACACTGAATTATAGTAGTAACAGACTGAACTATAGTAGTCATAGACTGAACTATATAATTCACAGACTGAACTATAGTAGTCACAGACTGAACTATAGTAGTCACAGGCAGAGCTATAGTAGTCACAGGCAGAGCTATAGTAGTCACAGACTGAACTATAGTAGTCACAGACTGAACTATAGTAGTCACAGACTGAACTATAGTAGTCACAGACTGAAATATAGTAGTCCCAGACTGAACTATAGTAGTCACAGACTGAACGATAGTAGTCACAGACTGAACGATAGTAGTCACAGACTGAACTATAGTAGTCACAGACTGAACTATAGTAGTCCCAGACTGAACTATAGTAGTCACAGACTGAACTATATAATTCACAGACTGAACTATAGTAGTCCCAGACTGAACTATAGTAGTGACAGACTGAACTATAGTAGTCACAGACTGAACTATATAATTCACAGACTAAACTATATAATTCACAGACTGAACTATAGTAGTCACAGACTGAACTATATAATTCACAGACTGAACTATAGTAGTCTCAGACTGAACTATAGTAGTCACAGACTGAACTATAGTAGTCAAAGACTGAACTATGGTAGTCACAGACTGAACTATAGTAGTCACAGACTGAACTATATTAGTCACAGACTGAACTATATAATTCACAGACTGAACTATAGTAGTCTCAGACTGAACTATGGTAGTTACAGACTGAACTATGGTAGTCTCAGACTGAAACATAGTAGTCACAGACTGAACTATAGTAGTCTCAGACTGACCTATATAATTCACAGACTGAACTATAGTAGTCTCAGACTGAACTATGGTAGTTACAGACTGAACTATGGTAGTCTCAGACTGAAACATAGTAGTCACAGACTGAACTATAGTAGTCTCAGACTGACCTATATAATTCACAGACTGAACTATAGTAGTCTCAGACTGAACTATATAATTCATAGACTGAGCTATGGTAGTCACAGACTAAACTATGGTAGTCACAGACTGAGCTATGGAAGTCACAGGCTGAACGATGGTAGTCAGAGACTGAGCTATGGTATTCACAGACTGAACTATATAATTCACAGACTGAACTACAGTAGTCTCAGACTGAACTATATAATTCATAGACTTAGTTATGGTAGTCATAGACTGAACTATGGTAGTCAGAAACTTAGCTATAGTATTCACAAACTGATCTATGGTACTCACAGACATAACTATAGTAGTCACAGACTTAACTATAGTAGTCTCAGACTGAACTATATAATTCACAGACTGAACTATAGTAGTCTCAGACTGAACAATAGCAGTCACAGACTGAACTATGGTAGTCTCAGACTTAACTATAGTAGTCACAGACTGAACTATAGTAGTCTCAGACTGAACTATATAATTCACAGACTGAACTACAGTAGTCTCAGACTGAACTATATAATTCATAGACTTAGTTATGGTAGTCATAGACTGAACTATGGTAGTCACAGACTGAGCTATAGCAGTCACAGACTGAACTATAGTAGTCACAAACTGAGGTATGGTAATCACAGACTGAACTATAGTACTCACAGACATAACTATAGTAGTCACAGAATGAGCTATGGTAGTCACAGACTGAACTATGGTAGTCAGAGACTGAGCTATAGTAGTCACAGACTGAACTATATAATTCACAGACTAAACTATATAATTCACAGACTGAACTATAGTAGTCACAGACTGAACTATATAATTCACACACTGAACTATAGTAGTCACAGACTGAACTATATAATTCACAGACTGAACTATAGTAGTCTCAGACTGAACTATAGTAGTCACAGACTGACCTATAGTAGTCAGAGACTGAACTATAGTAGTCACAAACTGAGCTATGGTAGTCACAGACTGAACTATAGTACTCACAGACATAACTATGGTAGTCACAGAATGAGCTATGGTAGTCACAGACTGAACTATGGTAGTCAGAAACTTAGCTATAGTATTCACAAACTGAACTATGGTACTCACAGACATAACTATAGTAGTCACAGACTGAACTACAGTAGTCACAGACTGAACCATAGCAGTCAAAGACTGAACTACAGTAGTCACAGACTGAACTACAGTAGTCACAGACTGAACTATATAATTCACAGACTAAATTATTGTAGTCACAGACTGAACTATGGTAGCCTCAGACTGAAGTATGGTAGTCACAGACTGAACTATAGTAGTCACAGACAGAACTATATAATTCACACACTGAATTATATTAGTAACAGACTGAACTATAGTAGTCACAGACTGAACTATATAATTCACAGACTGAACTATAGTAGTCACAGACTGAACTATAGTAGTCACAGGCAGAGCTATAGTAGTCACAGGCAGAGCTATAGTAGTCACAGACTGAACTATAGTAGTCACAGACTGAACTATAGTAGTCACAGACTGAACTATAGTAGTCACAGACTGAACTATAGTAGTCACAGACTGAACTATATAATTCACAGACTGAACTATAGTAGTCTCAGACTGAACTATAGTAGTCACAGACTGAACTATAGTAGTCAGAGACTGAACTATAGTAGTCACAAACTGAGCTATGGTAGTCACAGCCTGAACTATAGTACTCACAGACATAACTATGGTAGTCACAGAATGAGCTATGGTAGTCACAGACTGAACTATGGTAGTCAGAAACTTAGCTATAGTATTCACAAACTGAACTATGGTACTCACAGACATAACTATAGTAGTCACAGACTTAACTATAGTAGTCTCAGACTGAACTATATAATTCACAGACTGAACTATAGTAGTCTCAGACTGAACAATAGCAGTCACAGACTGAACTATGGTAGTCTCAGACTTAACTATAGTAGTCACAGACTGAACTATAGTAGTCTCAGACTGAACTATATAATTCACAGACTGAACTACAGTAGTCTCAGACTGAACTATATAATTCATAGACTTAGTTATGGTAGTCATAGACTGAACTATGGTAGTCACAGACTGAGCTATAGCAGTCACAGACTGAACTATAGTAGTCACAAACTGAGGTATGGTAATCACAGACTGAACTATAGTACTCACAGACATAACTATAGTAGTCACAGAATGAGCTATGGTAGTCACAGACTGAACTATGGTAGTCAGAGACTGAGCTATAGTAGTCACAGACTGAACTATATAATTCACAGACTAAACTATATAATTCACAGACTGAACTATAGTAGTCACAGACTGAACTATATAATTCACAGACTGAACTATAGTAGTCACAGACTGAACTATATAATTCACAGACTGAACTATAGTAGTCTCAGACTGAACTATAGTAGTCACAGACTGAACTATAGTAGTCAGAGACTGAACTATAGTAGTCACAAACTGAGCTATGGTAGTCACAGACTGAACTATAGTACTCACAGACATAACTATGGTAGTCACAGAATGAGCTATGGTAGTCACAGACTGAACTATGGTAGTCAGAAACTTAGCTATAGTATTCACAAACTGAACTATGGTACTCACAGACATAACTATAGTAGTCACAGACTGAACTACAGTAGTCACAGACTGAACCATAGCAGTCAAAGACTGAACTACAGTAGTCACAGACTGAACTACAGTAGTCACAGACTGAACTATATAATTCACAGACTAAATTATTGTAGTCACAGACTGAACTATGGTAGCCTCAGACTGAAGTATGGTAGTCACAGACTGAACTATAGTAGTCACAGACAGAACTATATAATTCACACACTGAATTATAGTAGTAACAGACTGAACTATAGTAGTCACAGACTGAACTATATAATTCACAGACTGAACTATAGTAGTCACAGACTGAACTATAGTAGTCACAGGCAGAGCTATAGTAGTCACAGGCAGAGCTATAGTAGTCACAGACTGAACTATAGTAGTCACAGACTGAACTATAGTAGTCACAGACTGAACTATAGTAGTCACAGACTGAACTATAGTAGTCACAGACTGAACTATATAATTCACAGACTGAACTATAGTAGTCTCAGACTGAACTATAGTAGTCACAGACTGAACTATAGTAGTCAGAGACTGAACTATAGTAGTCACAAACTGAGCTATGGTAGTCACAGCCTGAACTATAGTACTCACAGACATAACTATGGTAGTCACAGAATGAGCTATGGTAGTCACAGACTGAACTATGGTAGTCAGAAACTTAGCTATAGTATTCACAAACTGAACTATGGTACTCACAGACATAACTATAGTAGTCACAGACTTAACTATAGTAGTCTCAGACTGAACTATATAATTCACAGACTGAACTATAGTAGTCTCAGACTGAACAATAGCAGTCACAGACTGAACTATGGTAGTCTCAGACTTAACTATAGTAGTCACAGACTGAACTATAGTAGTCTCAGACTGAACTATATAATTCACAGACTGAACTACAGTAGTCTCAGACTGAACTATATAATTCATAGACTTAGTTATGGTAGTCATAGACTGAACTATGGTAGTCACAGACTGAGCTATAGTAGTCACAGACTGAACTATAGTAGTCACAAACTGAGGTATGGTAATCACAGACTGAACTATAGTACTCACAGACATAACTATAGTAGTCACAGAATGAGCTATGGTAGTCACAGACTGAACTATGGTAGTCAGAGACTGAGCTATAGTAGTCACAGACTGAACTATATAATTCACAGACTAAACTATATAATTCACAGACTGAACTATAGTAGTCACAGACTGAACTATATAATTCACAGACTGAACTATAGTAGTCACAGACTGAACTATATAATTCACAGACTGAACTATAGTAGTCTCAGACTGAACTATAGTAGTCACAGACTGAACTATAGTAGTCAGAGACTGAACTATAGTAGTCACAAACTGAGCTATGGTAGTCACAGACTGAACTATAGTACTCACAGACATAACTATGGTAGTCACAGAATGAGCTATGGTAGTCACAGACTGAACTATGGTAGTCAGAAACTTAGCTATAGTATTCACAAACTGAACTATGGTACTCACAGACATAACTATAGTAGTCACAGACTGAACTACAGTAGTCACAGACTGAACCATAGCAGTCAAAGACTGAACTACAGTAGTCACAGACTGAACTACAGTAGTCACAGACTGAACTATATAATTCACAGACTAAATTATTGTAGTCACAGACTGAACTATGGTAGCCTCAGACTGAAGTATGGTAGTCACAGACTGAACTATAGTAGTCACAGACAGAACTATATAATTCACACACTGAATTATAGTAGTAACAGACTGAACTATAGTAGTCATAGACTGAACTATATAATTCACAGACTGAACTATAGTAGTCACAGACTGAACTATAGTAGTCACAGGCAGAGCTATAGTAGTCACAGGCAGAGCTATAGTAGTCACAGACTGAACGATAGTAGTCACAGACTGAACTATAGTAGTCACAGACTGAACTATAGTAGTCACAGACTGAACTATAGTAGTCCCAGACTGAACTATAGTAGTCACAGACTGAACGATAGTAGTCACAGACTGAACGATAGTAGTCACAGACTGAACTATAGTAGTCACAGACTGAACTATAGTAGTCACAGACTGGACTATATAATTCACAGACTGAACTATAGTAGTCCCAGACAGAACTATAGTAGTGACAGACTGAACTATAGTAGTCACAGACTGAACTATATAATTCACAGACTAAACTATATAATTCACAGACTGAACTATAGTAGTCACAGACTGAACTATATAATTCACAGACTGAACTATAGTAGTCTCAGACTGAACTATAGTAGTCACAGACTGAACTATAGTAGTCAAAGACTGAACTATGGTAGTCACAGACTGAACTATAGTAGTCACAGACTGAACTATATTAGTCACAGACTGAACTATATAATTCACAGACTGAACTATAGTAGTCTCAGACTGAACTATGGTAGTTACAGACTGAACTATGGTAGTCTCAGACTGAAACATAGTAGTCACAGACTGAACTATAGTAGTCTCAGACTGACCTATATAATTCACAGACTGAACTATAGTAGTCTCAGACTGAACTATATAATTCATAGACTGAGCTATGGTAGTCACAGACTAAACTATGGTAGTCACAGACTGAGCTTTGGTAGTCACAGGCTGAACGATGGTAGTCAGAGACTGAGCTATGGTATTCACAGACTGAACTATAGTAGTCATAGACTGAACAACATAACTCACAGACTGAGCTATGGTAGTCACAGACTGAACTATGGTAGTCACAGACTGAACTATAGTAGTCAGAGACTGAACTATAGTAGTCACAAACTGAGCTATGGTAGTCACAGACTGAACTATAGTACTCACAGACATAACTATGGTAGTCACAGAATGAGCTATGGTAGTCAGAAACTTAGCTATAGTATTCACAAACTGAACTATGGTACTCACAGACATAACTATAGTAGTCACAGACTGACTACAGTAGTCTCAGACTGAACCATAGCAGTCAAAGACTGAACTACAGTAGTCACAGACTGAACCACAGTAGTCACAGACTGAACTATATAGTTCACAGACTGAATTATTGTAGTCACAGACTGAACTATGGGAGCCTCAGACTGAAGTATGGTAGTCACAGACTGAACTATAGTAGTCACAGACAGAACTATATAATTCACACACTGAATTATAGTAGTAACAGACTGAACTATAGTAGTCATAGACTGAACTATATAATTCACAGACTGAACTATAGTAGTCACAGACTGAACTATATAATTCACAGACTGAACTATAGTTGTCACAGACTGAACTCTAGTAGTCATAGACTGAACTATATAATTCACAGACTGAATTATAGTAGTCACAGACTGAACTATAGTAGTCACAGACTGAACTATGGTACTCTCAGACTTAACTATAGTAGTCACAGACTTAACTATAGTAGTCTCAGACTGAACTATATAATTCACAGACTGAACTATAGTAGTCTCAGACTGAACAATAGCAGTCACAGACTGAACTATGGTAGTCTCAGACTTAACTATAGTAGTCACAAACTGAGGTATGGTAATCACAGACTGAACTATGGTAGTCACAGACTGAGCTATAGTAGTCACAGACTGAACTATAGTAGTCACAAACTGAGGTATGGTAATCACAGACTGAACTATGGTAGTCACAGACTGAGCTATAGTAGTCCCAGACTGAACTATAGTAGTCACAGACTGAACTATATAATTCACAGACTGAACTATAGTAGTCCCAGACTAAACTATATAATTCACAGACTGAACTATAGTAGTCACAGACTGAACTATATAATTCACAGACTGAACTATAGTAGTCACAGACTGAACTATATAATTCACAGACTGAACTATAGTAGTCTCAGACTGAACTATAGTAGTCACAGACTGAACTATATAATTCACAGACTGAACTATATTAGTCCCAGACTGAACTATAGTAGTCACAGACTGAACTATAGTAGTCACAGACTGAACTATATAATTCACAGACTAAACTATATAATTCACAGACTGAACTATAGTAGTCACAGACTGAACTATAGTAGTCAAAGACTGAACTATAGTAGTCACAAACTGAGCTATGGTAGTCACAGCCTGAACTATAGTACTCACAGACATAACTATGGTAGTCACAGAATGAGCTATGGTAGTCACAGACTGAACTATGGTAGTCAGAAACTTAGCTATAGTATTCACAAACTGAACTATGGTACTCACAGACATAACTATAGTAGTCACTGACTGAACTACAGTAGTCACAGACTGAACCATAGCAGTCAAAGACTGAACTACAGTAGTCACAGACTGAACTACAGTAGTCACAGACTGAACTATATAATTCACAGACTAAATTATTGTAGTCACAGACTGAACTATGGTAGCCTCAGACTGAAGTATGGTAGTTACAGACTGAACTATAGTAGTCACAGACAGAACTATATAATTCACACACTGAATTATAGTAGTAACAGACTGAACTATAGTAGTCATAGACTGAACTATATAATTCACAGACTGAACTATAGTAGTCACAGACTGAACTATAGTAGTCACAGGCAGAGCTGTAGTAGTCACAGACTGAACTATAGTAGTCACAGACTGAACTATAGTAGTCACAGACTGAACTATAGTAGTCCCAGACTGAACTATAGTAGTCACAGACTGAACGATAGTAGTCACAGACTGAACGATAGTAGTCACAGACTGAACTATAGTAGTCACAGACTGAACGATAGTAGTCACAGAATGAACGATAGTAGTCACAGACTGAACTATAGTAGTCACAGACTGAACTATAGTAGTCACAGACTGAACTATATAATTCACAGACTGAACTATATTAGTCCCAGACTGAACTATAGTAGTCACAGACTGAACTATAGTAGTCACAGACTGAACAATATAATTCACAGACTAAACTATATAATTCACAGACTGAACTATAGTAGTCACAGACTGAACTATATAATTCACAGACTGAACTATAGTAGTCACAGACTGAACTATATAATTCACAGACTGAACTATAGTAGTCTCAGACTGAACTATAGTAGTCACAGACTGAACTATAGTAGTCAAAGACTGAACTATGGTAGTCACAGACTGAACTATAGTAGTCACAGACTGAACTATAGTAGTCACAGACTGAACTATAGCAGTCAAAGACTGAACTACAGTAGTCACAGACTGAACTACAGTAGTCACAGACTGAACTATATAATTCACAGACTAAATTATTGTAGTCACAGACTGAACTATGGTAGCCTCAGACTGAAGTATGGTAGTCACAGACTGAACTATAGTAGTCACAGACAGATCTATATAATTCACACACTGAATTATAGTAGTAACAGACTGAACTATAGTAGTCATAGACTGAACTATATAATTCACAGACTGAACTATAGTAGTCACAGACTGAAATATAGTAGTCACAGGCAGAGCTATAGTAGTCACAGACTGAACTATAGTAGTCCCAGACTGAACTATAGTAGTCCCAGACTGAACTATAGTAGTCACAGACTGAACGATAGTAGTCACAGACTGAACGATAGTAGTCACAGACTGAACGATAGTAGTCACAGACTGAACTATAGTAGTCACAGACAGAACTATATAATTCACACACTGAATTATAGTAGTAACAGACTGAACTATAGTAGTCATAGACTGAACTATATAATTCACAGACTGAACTATAGTAGTCACAGACTGAACTATAGTAGTCACAGGCAGAGCTGTAGTAGTCACAGACTGAACTATAGTAGTCACAGACTGAACTATAGTAGTCACAGACTGAACTATAGTAGTCCCAGACTGAACTATAGTAGTCACAGACTGAACGATAGTAGTCACAGACTGAACGATAGTAGTCACAGACTGAACTATAGTAGTCACAGACTGAACTATAGTAGTCACAGACTGAACTATATAATTCACAGACTGAACTATATTAGTCCCAGACTGAACTCTAGTAGTCACAGACTGAACTATAGTAGTCACAGACTGAACTATAGTAGTCCCAGACTGAACTATAGTAGTCACAGACTGAACGATAGTAGTCACAGACTGAACGATAGTAGTCACAGACTGAACTATAGTAGTCACAGACTGAACTATAGTAGTCCCAGACTGAACTATAGTAGTCACAGACTGAACTATATAATTCACAGACTGAACTATAGTAGTCCCAGACTAAACTATATAATTCACAGACTGAACTATAGTAGTCACAGACTGAACTATATAATTCACAGACTGAACTATAGTAGTCACAGACTGAACTATATAATTCACAGACTGAACTATAGTAGTCTCAGACTGAACTATAGTAGTCACAGACTGAACTATAGTAGTCAGAGACTGAACTATAGTAGTCACAAACTGAGCTATGGTAGTCACAGACTGAACTATAGTACTCACAGACATAACTATGGTAGTCACAGAATGAGCTATGGTAGTCACAGACTGAACTATGGTAGTCAGAAACTTAGCTATAGTATTCACAAACTGAACTATAGTAGTCACAGACTGAACTATAGTAGTCCCAGACTGAACTATAGTAGTCACAGACTGAACGATAGTAGTCACAGACTGAACGATAGTAGTCACAGACTGAACTATAGTAGTCACAGACTGAACTATAGTAGTCCCAGACTGAACTATAGTAGTCACAGACTGAACTATATAATTCACAGACTGAACTATAGTAGTCCCAGACTAAACTATATAATTCACAGACTGAACTATAGTAGTCACAGACTGAACTATATAATTCACAGACTGAACTATAGTAGTCACAGACTGAACTATATAATTCACAGACTGAACTATAGTAGTCTCAGACTGAACTATAGTAGTCACAGACTGAACTATATAATTCACAGACTGAACTATATTAGTCCCAGACTGAACTATAGTAGTCACAGACTGAACTATAGTAGTCACAGACTGAACTATATAATTCACAGACTAAACTATATAATTCACAGATTGAACTATAGTAGTCACAGACTGAACTATATAATTCACAGACTGAACTATAGTTGTCACAGACTGAACAATATAATTCACAGACTGAACTCTAGTAGTCACAGACTGAACTATATAATTCACAGACTGAATTATAGTAGTCACAGACTGAACTATAGTAGTCACAGACTGAACTATGGTACTCTCAGACTTAACTATAGTAGTCACAGACTTAACTATAGTAGTCTCAGACTGAACTATATAATTCACAGACTGAACTATAGTAGTCTCAGACTGAACAATAGCAGTCACAGACTGAACTATGGTAGTCTCAGACTTAACTATAGTAGTCACAAACTGAGGTATGGTAATCACAGACTGAACTATGGTAGTCACAGACTGAGCTATAGTAGTCACAGACTGAACTATAGTAGTCACAAACTGAGGTATGGTAATCACAGACTGAACTATGGTAGTCACAGACTGAGCTATAGTAGTCCCAGACTGAACTATAGTAGTCACAGACTGAACTATATAATTCACAGACTGAACTATAGTAGTCCCAGACTAAACTATATAATTCACAGACTGAACTATAGTAGTCACAGACTGAACTATATAATTCACAGACTGAACTATAGTAGTCACAGACTGAACTATAGTAGTCACAAACTGAGGTATGGTAATCACAGACTGAACTATGGTAGTCACAGACTGAGCTATAGTAGTCCCAGACTGAACTATAGTAGTCACAGACTGAACTATATAATTCACAGACTGAACTATAGTAGTCCCAGACTAAACTATATAATTCACAGACTGAACTATAGTAGTCACAGACTGAACTATATAATTCACAGACTGAACTATAGTAGTCCCAGACTGAACTATAGTAGTCACAGACTGAACGATAGTAGTCACAGACTGAACGATAGTAGTCACAGACTGAACTATAGTAGTCACAGACTGAACTATAGTAGTCCCAGACTGAACTATAGTAGTCACAGACTGAACTATATAATTCACAGACTGAACTATAGTAGTCCCAGACTAAACTATATAATTCACAGACTGAACTATAGTAGTCACAGACTGAACTATATAATTCACAGACTGAACTATAGTAGTCACAGACTGAACTATATAATTCACAGACTGAACTATAGTAGTCTCAGACTGAACTATAGTAGTCACAGACTGAACTATATAATTCACAGACTGAACTATATTAGTCCCAGACTGAACTATAGTAGTCACAGACTGAACTATAGTAGTCACAGACTGAACTATATAATTCACAGACTAAACTATCTAATTCACAGACTGAACTATAGTAGTCACAGACTGAACTATATAATTCACAGACTGAACTATAGTTGTCACAGACTGAACAATATAATTCACAGACTGAACTCTAGTAGTCACAGACTGAACTATATAATTCACAGACTGAATTATAGTAGTCACAGACTGAACTATAGTAGTCACAGACTGAACTATGGTACTCTCAGACTTAACTATAGTAGTCACAGACTTAACTATAGTAGTCTCAGACTGAACTATATAATTCACAGACTGAACTATAGTAGTCTCAGACTGAACAATAGCAGTCACAGACTGAACTATGGTAGTCTCAGACTTAACTATAGTAGTCACAAACTGAGGTATGGTAATCACAGACTGAACTATGGTAGTCACAGACTGAGCTATAGTAGTCACAGACTGAACTATAGTAGTCACAAACTGAGGTATGGTAATCACAGACTGAACTATGGTAGTCACAGACTGAGCTATAGTAGTCCCAGACTGAACTATATAATTCACAGACTGAACTATAGTAGTCCCAGACTAAACTATATAATTCACAGACTGAACTATAGTAGTCACAGACTGAACTATATAATTCACAGACTGAACTATAGTAGTCCCAGACTGAACTATAGTAGTCACAGACTGAACGATAGTAGTCACAGACTGAACGATAGTAGTCACAGACTGAACTATAGTAGTCACAGACTGAACTATAGTAGTCCCAGACTGAACTATAGTAGTCACAGACTGAACTATATAATTCACAGACTGAACTATAGTAGTCCCAGACTAAACTATATAATTCACAGACTGAACTATAGTAGTCACAGACTGAACTATATAATTCACAGACTGAACTATAGTAGTCACAGACTGAACTATATAATTCACAGACTGAACTATAGTAGTCTCAGACTGAACTATAGTAGTCACAGACTGAACTATATAATTCACAGACTGAACTATATTAGTCCCAGACTGAACTATAGTAGTCACAGACTGAACTATAGTAGTCACAGACTGAACTATATAATTCACAGACTAAACTATATAATTCACAGACTGAACTATAGTAGTCACAGACTGAACTATATAATTCACAGACTGAACTATAGTTGTCACAGACTGAACAATATAATTCACAGACTGAACTCTAGTAGTCACAGACTGAACTATATAATTCACAGACTGAATTATAGTAGTCACAGACTGAACTATAGTAGTCACAGACTGAACTATGGTACTCTCAGACTTAACTATAGTAGTCACAGACTTAACTATAGTAGTCTCAGACTGAACTATATAATTCACAGACTGAACTATAGTAGTCTCAGACTGAACTATGGTAGTCTCAGACTTAACTATAGTAGTCACAAACTGAGGTATGGTAATCACAGACTGAACTATGGTAGTCACAGACTGAGCTATAGTAGTCACAGACTGAACTATAGTAGTCACAAACTGAGGTATGGTAATCACAGACTGAACTATGGTAGTCACAGACTGAGCTATAGTAGTCCCAGACTGAACTATAGTAGTCACAGACTGAACTATATAATTCACAGACTGAACTTTAGTAGTCCCAGACTAAACTATATAATTCACAGACTGAACTATAGTAGTCACAGACTGAACTATATAATTCACAGACTGAACTATAGTAGTCACAGACTGAACTATAGTAGTCACAAACTGAGGTATGGTAATCACAGACTGAACTATGGTAGTCACAGACTGAGCTATAGTAGTCCCAGACTGAACTATAGTAGTCACAGACTGAACTATATAATTCACAGACTGAACTATAGTAGTCCCAGACTAAACTATATAATTCACAGACTGAACTATAGTAGTCACAGACTGAACTATATAATTCACAGACTGAACTATAGTAGTCCCAGACTGAACTATAGTAGTCACAGACTGAACGATAGTAGTCACAGACTGAACGATAGTAGTCACAGACTGAACTATAGTAGTCACAGACTGAACTATAGTAGTCCCAGACTGAACTATAGTAGTCACAGACTGAACTATATAATTCACAGACTGAACTATAGTAGTCCCAGACTAAACTATATAATTCACAGACTGAACTATAGTAGTCACAGACTGAACTATATAATTCACAGACTGAACTATAGTAGTCACAGACTGAACTATATAATTCACAGACTGAACTATAGTAGTCTCAGACTGAACTATAGTAGTCACAGACTGAACTATATAATTCACAGACTGAACTATATTAGTCCCAGACTGAACTATAGTAGTCACAGACTGAACTATAGTAGTCACAGACTGAACTATATAATTCACAGACTAAACTATATAATTCACAGACTGAACTATAGTAGTCACAGACTGAACTATATAATTCACAGACTGAACTATAGTTGTCACAGACTGAACAATATAATTCACAGACTGAACTCTAGTAGTCACAGACTGAACTATATAATTCACAGACTGAATTATAGTAGTCACAGACTGAACTATAGTAGTCACAGACTGAACTATGGTACTCTCAGACTTAACTATAGTAGTCACAGACTTAACTATAGTAGTCTCAGACTGAACTATATAATTCACAGACTGAACTATAGTAGTCTCAGACTGAACAATAGCAGTCACAGACTGAACTATGGTAGTCTCAGACTTAACTATAGTAGTCACAAACTGAGGTATGGTAATCACAGACTGAACTATGGTAGTCACAGACTGAGCTATAGTAGTCACAGACTGAACTATAGTAGTCACAAACTGAGGTATGGTAATCACAGACTGAACTATGGTAGTCACAGACTGAGCTATAGTAGTCCCAGACTGAACTATATAATTCACAGACTGAACTATAGTAGTCCCAGACTAAACTATATAATTCACAGACTGAACTATAGTAGTCACAGACTGAACTATATAATTCACAGACTGAACTATAGTAGTCACAGACTGAACTATATAATTCACAGACTGAACTATAGTAGTCTCAGACTGAACTATAGTAGTCACAGACTGAACTATATAATTCACAGACTGAACTATATTAGTCCCAGACTGAACTATAGTAGTCACAGACTGAACTATAGTAGTCACAGACTGAACTATATAATTCACAGACTAAACTATATAATTCACAGACTGAACTATAGTAGTCACAGACTGAACTATAGTAGTCAAAGACTGAACTATAGTAGTCACAAACTGAGCTATGGTAGTCACAGCCTGAACTATAGTACTCACAGACATAACTATGGTAGTCACAGAATGAGCTATGGTAGTCACAGACTGAACTATGGTAGTCAGAAACTTAGCTATAGTATTCACAAACTGAACTATGGTACTCACAGACATAACTATAGTAGTCACTGACTGAACTACAGTAGTCACAGACTGAACCATAGCAGTCAAAGACTGAACTACAGTAGTCACAGACTGAACTACAGTAGTCACAGACTGAACTATATAATTCACAGACTAAATTATTGTAGTCACAGACTGAACTATGGTAGCCTCAGACTGAAGTATGGTAGTCACAGACTGAACTATAGTAGTCACAGACAGAACTATATAATTCACACACTGAATTATAGTAGTAACAGACTGAACTATAGTAGTCATAGACTGAACTATATAATTCACAGACTGAACTATAGTAGTCACAGACTGAACTATAGTAGTCACAGGCAGAGCTGTAGTAGTCACAGACTGAACTATAGTAGTCACAGACTGAACTATAGTAGTCACAGACTGAACTATAGTAGTCACAGACTGAACGATAGTAGTCACAGACTGAACGATAGTAGTCACAGACTGAAGTATAGTAGTCACAGACTGAACGATAGTAGTCACAGACTGAACGATAGTAATCACAGACTGAACTATAGTAGTCACAGACTGAACTATAGTAGTCACAGACTGAACTATATAATTCACAGACTGAACTATATTAGTCCCAGACTGAACTATAGTAGTCACAGACTGAACTATAGTAGTCACAGACTGAACAATATAATTCACAGACTAAACTATATAATTCACAGACTGAACTATAGTAGTCACAGACTGAACTATATAATTCACAGACTGAACTATAGTAGTCACAGACTGAACTATATAATTCACAGACTGAACTATAGTAGTCTCAGACTGAACTATAGTAGTCACAGACTGAACTATAGTAGTCAAAGACTGAACTATGGTAGTCACAGACTGAACTATAGTAGTCACAGACTGAACTATAGTAGTCACAGACTGAACTATAGCAGTCAAAGACTGAACTACAGTAGTCACAGACTGAACTACAGTAGTCACAGACTGAACTATATAATTCACAGACTAAATTATTGTAGTCACAGACTGAACTATGGTAGCCTCAGACTGAAGTATGGTAGTCACAGACTGAACTATAGTAGTCACAGACAGATCTATATAATTCACACACTGAATTATAGTAGTAACAGACTGAACTATAGTAGTCATAGACTGAACTATATAATTCACAGACTGAACTATAGTAGTCACAGACTGAAATATAGTAGTCACAGGCAGAGCTATAGTAGTCACAGACTGAACTATAGTAGTCACAGACTGAACTATAGTAGTCCCAGACTGAACTATAGTAGTCACAGACTGAACGATAGTAGTCACAGACTGAACGATAGTAGTCACAGACTGAACTATAGTAGTCACAGACAGAACTATATAATTCACACACTGAATTATAGTAGTAACAGACTGAACTATAGTAGTCATAGACTGAACTATATAATTCACAGACTGAACTATAGTAGTCACAGACTGAACTATAGTAGTCACAGGCAGAGCTGTAGTAGTCACAGACTGAACTATAGTAGTCACAGACTGAACTATAGTAGTCACAGACTGAACTATAGTAGTCCCAGACTGAACTATAGTAGTCACAGACTGAACGATAGTAGTCACAGACTGAACGATAGTAGTCACAGACTGAACTATAGTAGTCACAGACTGAACTATAGTAGTCACAGACTGAACTATATAATTCACAGACTGAACTATATTAGTCCCAGACTGAACTCTAGTAGTCACAGACTGAACTATAGTAGTCACAGACTGAACTATAGTAGTCCCAGACTGAACTATAGTAGTCACAGACTGAACGATAGTAGTCACAGACTGAACGATAGTAGTCACAGACTGAACTATAGTAGTCACAGACTGAACTATAGTAGTCCCAGACTGAACTATAGTAGTCACAGACTGAACTATATAATTCACAGACTGAACTATAGTAGTCCCAGACTAAACTATATAATTCACAGACTGAACTATAGTAGTCACAGACTGAACTATATAATTCACAGACTGAACTATAGTAGTCACAGACTGAACTATATAATTCACAGACTGAACTATAGTAGTCTCAGACTGAACTATAGTAGTCACAGACTGAACTATAGTAGTCAGAGACTGAACTATAGTAGTCACAAACTGAGCTATGGTAGTCACAGACTGAACTATAGTACTCACAGACATAACTATGGTAGTCACAGAATGAGCTATGGTAGTCACAGACTGAACTATGGTAGTCAGAAACTTAGCTATAGTATTCACAAACTGAACTATAGTAGTCACAGACTGAACTATAGTAGTCCCAGACTGAACTATAGTAGTCACAGACTGAACGATAGTAGTCACAGACTGAACGATAGTAGTCACAGACTGAACTATAGTAGTCACAGACTGAACTATAGTAGTCCCAGACTGAACTATATTAGTCACAGACTGAACTATATAATTCACAGACTGAACTATAGTAGTCCCAGACTAAACTATATAATTCACAGACTGAACTATAGTAGTCACAGACTGAACTATATAATTCACAGACTGAACTATAGTAGTCACAGACTGAACTATATAATTCACAGACTGAACTATAGTAGTCTCAGACTGAACTATAGTAGTCACAGACTGAACTATATAATTCACAGACTGAACTATATTAGTCCCAGACTGAACTATAGTAGTCACAGACTGAACTATAGTAGTCACAGACTGAACTATATAATTCACAGACTAAACTATATAATTCACAGACTGAACTATAGTAGTCACAGACTGAACTATATAATTCACAGACTGAACTATAGTAGTCTCAGACTGAACTATAGTAGTCAGAGACTGAACTATAGTAGTCAGAGACTGAACTATAGTAGTCACAAACTGAGCTATGGTAGTCACAGCCTGAACTATAGTACTCACAGACAAAACTATGGTAGTCACAGAATGAGCTATGGTAGTCACAGACTGAACTATGGTAGTTAGAAACTTAGCTATAGTATTCACAAACTGAACTATAGTAGTCACAGACTGAACTATAGTAGTCCCAGACTGAACTATAGTAGTCACAGACTGAACGATAGTAGTCACAGACTGAACTATAGTAGTCACAGACTGAACTATAGTAGTCCCAGACTGAACTATAGTAGTCACAGACTGAACTATATAATTCACAGACTGAACTATAGTAGTCCCAGACTAAACTATATAATTCACAGACTGAACTATAGTAGTCACAGACTGAACTATATAATTCACAGACTGAACTATAGTAGTCACAGACTGAACTATATAATTCACAGACTGAACTATAGTAGTCTCAGACTGAACTATAGTAGTCACAGACTGAACTATATAATTCACAGACTGAACTATATTAGTCCCAGACTGAACTATAGTAGTCACAGACTGAACTATAGTAGTCACAGACTGAACTATATAATTCACAGACTAAACTATATAATTCACAGACTGAACTATAGTAGTCACAGACTGAACTATATAATTCACAGACTGAACTATAGTAGTCTCAGACTGAACTATAGTAGTCAGAGACTGAACTATAGTAGTCAGAGACTGAACTATAGTAGTCACAAACTGAGCTATGGTAGTCACAGCCTGAACTATAGTACTCACAGACAAAACTATGGTAGTCACAGAATGAGCTATGGTAGTCACAGACTGAACTATGGTAGTTAGAAACTTAGCTATAGTATTCACAAACTGAACTATAGTAGTCACAGACTGAACTATAGTAGTCCCAGACTGAACTATAGTAGTCACAGACTGAACGATAGTAGTCACAGACTGAACTATAGTAGTCACAGACTGAACTATAGTAGTCCCAGACTGAACTATAGTAGTCACAGACTGAACTATATAATTCACAGACTGAACTATAGTAGTCCCAGACTAAACTATATAATTCACAGACTGAACTATAGTAGTCACAGACTGAACTATATAATTCACAGACTGAACTATAGTAGTCACAGACTGAACTATATAATTCACAGACTGAACTATAGTAGTCTCAGACTGAACTATAGTAGTCACAGACTGAACTATATAATTCACAGACTGAACTATATTAGTCCCAGACTGAACTATAGTAGTCACAGACTGAACTATAGTAGTCACAGACTGAACTATATAATTCACAGACTAAACTATATAATTCACAGACTGAACTATAGTAGTCACAGACTGAACTATAGTAGTCAAAGACTGAACTATAGTAGTCACAAACTGAGCTATGGTAGTCACAGCCTGAACTATAGTACTCACAGACATAACTATGGTAGTCACAGAATGAGCTATGGTAGTCACAGACTGAACTATGGTAGTCAGAAACTTAGCTATAGTATTCACAAACTGAACTATGGTACTCACAGACATAACTATAGTAGTCACTGACTGAACTACAGTAGTCACAGACTTAACCATAGCAGTCAAAGACTGAACTACAGTAGTCACAGACTGAACTACAGTAGTCACAGACTGAACTATATAATTCACAGACTAAATTATTGTAGTCACAGACTGAACTATGGTAGCCTCAGACTGAAGTATGGTAGTCACAGACTGAACTATAGTAGTCACAGACAGAACTATATAATTCACACACTGAATTATAGTAGTAACAGACTGAACTATAGTAGTCATAGACTGAACTATATAATTCACAGACTGAACTATAGTAGTCACAGACTGAACTATAGTAGTCACAGGCAGAGCTGTAGTAGTCACAGACTGAACTATAGTAGTCACAGACTGAACTATAGTAGTCACAGACTGAACTATAGTAGTCCCAGACTGAACTATAGTAGTCACAGACTGAACGATAGTAGTCACAGACTGAACGATAGTAGTCACAGACTGAACTATAGTAGTCACAGACTGAACGATAGTAGTCACAGACTGAACGATAGTAGTCACAGACTGAACTATAGTAGTCACAGACTGAACTATAGTAGTCACAGACTGAACTATATAATTCACAGACTGAACTATATTAGTCCCAGACTGAACTATAGTAGTCACAGACTGAACTATAGTAGTCACAGACTGAACAATATAATTCACAGACTAAACTATATAATTCACAGACTGAACTATAGTAGTCACAGACTGAACTATATAATTCACAGACTGAACTATAGTAGTCACAGACTGAACTATATAATTCACAGACTGAACTATAGTAGTCTCAGACTGAACTATAGTAGTCACAGACTGAACTATAGTAGTCAAAGACTGAACTATGGTAGTCACAGACTGAACTATAGTAGTCACAGACTGAACTATAGTAGTCACAGACTGAACTATAGCAGTCAAAGACTGAACTACAGTAGTCACAGACTGAACTACAGTAGTCACAGACTGAACTATATAATTCACAGACTAAATTATTGTAGTCACAGACTGAACTATGGTAGCCTCAGACTGAAGTATGGTAGTCACAGACTGAACTATAGTAGTCACAGACAGATCTATATAATTCACACACTGAATTATAGTAGTAACAGACTGAACTATAGTAGTCATAGACTGAACTATATAATTCACAGACTGAACTATAGTAGTCACAGACTGAAATATAGTAGTCACAGGCAGAGCTATAGTAGTCACAGACTGAACTATAGTAGTCACAGACTGAACTATAGTAGTCCCAGACTGAACTATAGTAGTCACAGACTGAACGATAGTAGTCACAGACTGAACGATAGTAGTCACAGACTGAACTATAGTAGTCACAGACAGAACTATATAATTCAAACACTGAATTATAGTAGTAACAGACTGAACTATAGTAGTCATAGACTGAACTATATAATTCACAGACTGAACTATAGTAGTCACAGACTGAACTATAGTAGTCACAGGCAGAGCTGTAGTAGTCACAGACTGAACTATAGTAGTCACAGACTGAACTATAGTAGTCACAGACTGAACTATAGTAGTCCCAGACTGAACTATAGTAGTCACAGACTGAACGATAGTAGTCACAGACTGAACGATAGTAGTCACAGACTGAACTATAGTAGTCACAGACTGAACTATAGTAGTCACAGACTGAACTATATAATTCACAGACTGAACTATATTAGTCCCAGACTGAACTCTAGTAGTCACAGACTGAACTATAGTAGTCACAGACTGAACTATAGTAGTCCCAGACTGAACTATAGTAGTCACAGACTGAACGATAGTAGTCACAGACTGAACGATAGTAGTCACAGACTGAACTATAGTAGTCACAGACTGAACTATAGTAGTCCCAGACTGAACTATAGTAGTCACAGACTGAACTATATAATTCACAGACTGAACTATAGTAGTCCCAGACTAAACTATATAATTCACAGACTGAACTATAGTAGTCACAGACTGAACTATATAATTCACAGACTGAACTATAGTAGTCACAGACTGAACTATATAATTCACAGACTGAACTATAGTAGTCTCAGACTGAACTATAGTAGTCACAGACTGAACTATAGTAGTCAGAGACTGAACTATAGTAGTCACAAACTGAGCTATGGTAGTCACAGACTGAACTATAGTACTCACAGACATAACTATGGTAGTCACAGAATGAGCTATGGTAGTCACAGACTGAACTATGGTAGTCAGAAACTTAGCTATAGTATTCACAAACTGAACTATAGTAGTCACAGACTGAACTATAGTAGTCCCAGACTGAACTATAGTAGTCACAGACTGAACGATAGTAGTCACAGACTGAACGATAGTAGTCACAGACTGAACTATAGTAGTCACAGACTGAACTATAGTAGTCAAAGACTGAACTATGGTAGTCACAGACTGAACTATAGTAGTCACAGACTGAACTATAGTAGTCACAGACTGAACTATAGCAGTCAAAGACTGAACTACAGTAGTCACAGACTGAACTACAGTAGTCACAGACTGAACTATATAATTCACAGACTAAATTATTGTAGTCACAGACTGAACTATGGTAGCCTCAGACTGAAGTATGGTAGTCACAGACTGAACTATAGTAGTCACAGACAGATCTATATAATTCACACACTGAATTATAGTAGTAACAGACTGAACTATAGTAGTCATAGACTGAACTATATAATTCACAGACTGAACTATAGTAGTCACAGACTGAAATATAGTAGTCACAGGCAGAGCTATAGTAGTCACAGACTGAACTATAGTAGTCACAGACTGAACTATAGTAGTCCCAGACTGAACTATAGTAGTCACAGACTGAACGATAGTAGTCACAGACTGAACGATAGTAGTCACAGACTGAACTATAGTAGTCACAGACAGAACTATATAATTCAAACACTGAATTATAGTAGTAACAGACTGAACTATAGTAGTCATAGACTGAACTATATAATTCACAGACTGAACTATAGTAGTCACAGACTGAACTATAGTAGTCACAGGCAGAGCTGTAGTAGTCACAGACTGAACTATAGTAGTCACAGACTGAACTATAGTAGTCACAGACTGAACTATAGTAGTCCCAGACTGAACTATAGTAGTCACAGACTGAACGATAGTAGTCACAGACTGAACGATAGTAGTCACAGACTGAACTATAGTAGTCACAGACTGAACTATAGTAGTCACAGACTGAACTATATAATTCACAGACTGAACTATATTAGTCCCAGACTGAACTCTAGTAGTCACAGACTGAACTATAGTAGTCACAGACTGAACTATAGTAGTCCCAGACTGAACTATAGTAGTCACAGACTGAACGATAGTAGTCACAGACTGAACGATAGTAGTCACAGACTGAACTATAGTAGTCACAGACTGAACTATAGTAGTCCCAGACTGAACTATAGTAGTCACAGACTGAACTATATAATTCACAGACTGAACTATAGTAGTCCCAGACTAAACTATATAATTCACAGACTGAACTATAGTAGTCACAGACTGAACTATATAATTCACAGACTGAACTATAGTAGTCACAGACTGAACTATATAATTCACAGACTGAACTATAGTAGTCTCAGACTGAACTATAGTAGTCACAGACTGAACTATAGTAGTCAGAGACTGAACTATAGTAGTCACAAACTGAGCTATGGTAGTCACAGACTGAACTATAGTACTCACAGACATAACTATGGTAGTCACAGAATGAGCTATGGTAGTCACAGACTGAACTATGGTAGTCAGAAACTTAGCTATAGTATTCACAAACTGAACTATAGTAGTCACAGACTGAACTATAGTAGTCCCAGACTGAACTATAGTAGTCACAGACTGAACGATAGTAGTCACAGACTGAACGATAGTAGTCACAGACTGAACTATAGTAGTCACAGACTGAACTATAGTAGTCCCAGACTGAACTATAGTAGTCACAGACTGAACTATATAATTCACAGACTGAACTATAGTAGTCCCAGACTAAACTATATAATTCACAGACTGAACTATAGTAGTCACAGACTGAACTATATAATTCACAGACTGAACTATAGTAGTCACAGACTGAACTATATAATTCACAGACTGAACTATAGTAGTCTCAGACTGAACTATAGTAGTCACAGACTGAACTATATAATTCACAGACTGAACTATATTAGTCCCAGACTGAACTATAGTAGTCACAGACTGAACTATAGTAGTCACAGACTGAACTATATAATTCACAGACTAAACTATATAATTCACAGACTGAACTATAGTAGTCACAGACTGAACTATATAATTCACAGACTGAACTATAGTAGTCTCAGACTGAACTATAGTAGTCAGAGACTGAACTATAGTAGTCAGAGACTGAACTATAGTAGTCACAAACTGAGCTATGGTAGTCACAGCCTGAACTATAGTACTCACAGACATAACTATGGTAGTCACAGAATGAGCTATGGTAGTCACAGACTGAACTATGGTAGTCAGAAACTTAGCTATAGTATTCACAAACTGAACTATGGTACTCACAGACATAACTATAGTAGTCACTGACTGAACTACAGTAGTCACAGACTGAACCATAGCAGTCACAGACTGAACTACAGTAGTCACAGACTGAACTATATAATTCACAGACTAAATTATTGTAGTCACAGACTGAACTATGGTAGCCTCAGACTGAAGTATGGTAGTCACAGACTGAAGTATGGTAGTCACAGACTGAACTATAGTAGTCACAGACAGAACTATATAATTCACACACTGAACTATAGTAGTCACAGACTGAACTCTAGTAGTCACAGACTGAACTATAGTAGTCACAGACTGAACTATAGTAGTCCCAGACTGAACTATAGTAGTCACAGACTGAACGATAGTAGTCACAGACTGAACGATAGTAGTCACAGACTGAACTATAGTAGTCACAGACTGAACTATAGTAGTCCCAGACTGAACTATAGTAGTCACAGACTGAACTATATAATTCACAGACTGAACTATAGTAGTCCCAGACTAAACTATATAATTCACAGACTGAACTATAGTAGTCACAGACTGAACTATATAATTCACAGACTGAACTATAGTAGTCACAGACTGAACTATATAATTCACAGACTGAACTATAGTAGTCTCAGACTGAACTATAGTAGTCACAGACTGAACTATAGTAGTCAGAGACTGAACTATAGTAGTCACAAACTGAGCTATGGTAGTCAGACTGAACTATAGTACTCACAGACATAACTATGGTAGTCACAGAATGAGCTATGGTAGTCACAGACTGAACTATGGTAGTTAGAAACTTAGCTATAGTATTCACAAACTGAACTATAGTAGTCACAGACTGAACTATAGTAGTCCCAGACTGAACTATAGTAGTCACAGACTGAACGATAGTAGTCACAGACTGAACTATAGTAGTCACAGACTGAACTATAGTAGTCCCAGACTGAACTATAGTAGTCACAGACTGAACTATATAATTCACAGACTGAACTATAGTAGTCCCAGACTAAACTATATAATTCACAGACTGAACTATAGTAGTCACAGACTGAACTATATAATTCACAGACTGAACTATAGTAGTCACAGACTGAACTATATAATTCACAGACTGAACTATAGTAGTCTCAGACTGAACTAGAGTAGTCATAGACTGAACTATATAATTCACAGACTGAACTATATTAGTCCCAGACTGAACTATAGTAGTCACAGACTGAACTATAGTAGTCACAGACTGAACTATATAATTCACAGACTAAACTATATAATTCACAGACTGAACTATAGTAGTCACAGACTGAACTATATAATTCACAGACTGAACTATAGTAGTCTCAGACTGAACTATAGTAGTCACAGACTGAACTATAGTAGTCAGAGACTGAACTATAGTAGTCACAAACTGAGCTATGGTAGTCACAGCCTGAACTATAGTACTCACAGACATAACTATGGTAGTCACAGAATGAGCTATGGTAGACACAGACTGAACTATGGTAGTCAGAAACTTAGCTATAGTATTCACAAACTGAACTATGGTACTCACAGACATAACTATAGTAGTCACTGACTGAACTACAGTAGTCACAGACTGAACCATAGCAGTCAAAGACTGAACTACAGTAGTCACAGACTGAACTACAGTAGTCACAGACTGAACTATATAATTCACAGACTAAATTATTGTAGTCACAGACTGAACTATGGTAGCCTCAGACTGAAGTATGGTAGTCACAGACTGAACTATAGTAGTCACAGACAGAACTATATAATTCACACACTGAATTATAGTAGTAACAGACTGAACTATAGTAGTCATAGACTGAACTATATAATTCACAGACTGAACTATAGTAGTCACAGACTGAACTATAGTAGTCACAGGCAGAGCTGTAGTAGTCACAGACTGAACTATAGTAGTCACAGACTGAACTATAGTAGTCACAGACTGAACTATAGTAGTCCCAGACTGAACTATAGTAGTCACAGACTGAACGATAGTAGTCACAGACTGAACGATAGTAGTCACAGACTGAACTATAGTAGTCACAGACTGAACTATAGTAGTCACAGACTGAACTATATAATTCACAGACTGAAATATATTAGTCCCAGACTGAACTATAGTAGTCACAGACTGAACTATAGTAGTCACAGACTGAACAATATAATTCACAGACTAAACTATATAATTCACAGACTGAACTATAGTAGTCACAGACTGAACTATATAATTCACAGACTGAACTATAGTAGTCACAGACTGAACTATATAATTCACAGACTGAACTATAGTAGTCTCAGACTGAACTATAGTAGTCACAGACTGAACTATAGTAGTCAAAGACTGAACTATGGTAGTCACAGACTGAACTATAGTAGTCACAGACTGAACTATAGCAGTCAAAGACTGAACTACAGTAGTCACAGACTGAACTACAGTAGTCACAGACTGAACTACAGTAGTCACAGACTGAACTATATAATTCACAGACTAAATTATTGTAGTCACAGACTGAACTATGGTAGCCTCAGACTGAAGTATGGTAGTCACAGACTGAACTATAGTAGTCACAGACAGAACTATATAATTCACACACTGAATTATAGTAGTAACAGACTGAACTATAGTAGTCATAGACTGAACTATATAATTCACAGACTGAACTATAGTAGTCACAGACAGAAATATAGTAGTCACAGGCAGAGCGATAGTAGTCACAGACTGAAATATAGTAGTCACAGACTGAACTCTAGTAGTCACAGACTGAACTATAGTAGTCACAGACTGAACTATAGTAGTCCCAGACTGAACTATAGTAGTCACAGACTGAGCGATAGTAGTCACAGACTGAACGATAGTAGTCACAGACTGAACTATAGTAGTCACAGACTGAACTATAGTAGTCCCAGACTGAACTATAGTAGTCACAGACTGGACTATAGTAGTCAGAGACTGAACTATAGTAGTCACAAACTGAGCTATGGTAGTCACAGACTGAACTATAGTACAGTCAAAGACTGAACTACAGTAGTCACAGACTGAACTAAAGTAGTCACAGACTGAACTACAGTAGTCACAGACTGAACTATATAATTCACAGACTAAATTATTGTAGTCACAGACTGAACTATGGTAGCCTCAGACTGAAGTATGGTAGTCACAGACTGAACTATAGTAGTCACAGACAGAAATATAGTAGTCACAGGCAGAGCGATAGTAGTCACAGACTGAAATATAGTAGTCACAGACTGAACTCTAGTAGTCACAGACTGAACTATAGTAGTCACAGACTGAACTATAGTAGTCCCAGACTGAACTATAGTAGTCACAGACTGAACGATAGTAGTCACAGACTGAACGATAGTAGTCACAGACTGAACTATAGTAGTCACAGACTGAACTATAGTAGTCCCAGACTGAACTATAGTAGTCACAGACTGAACTATATAATTCACAGACTGAACTATAGTAGTCCCAGACTAAACTATATAATTCACAGACTGAACTATAGTAGTCACAGACTGAACTATATAATTCACAGACTGAACTATAGTAGTCACAGACTGAACTATATAATTCACAGACTGAACTATAGTAGTCTCAGACTGAACTATAGTAGTCACAGACTGGACTATAGTAGTCAGAGACTGAACTATAGTAGTCACAAACTGAGCTATGGTAGTCACAGACTGAACTATAGTACTCACAGACATAACTATGGTAGTCACAGAATGAGCTATGGTAGTCACAGACTGAACTATGGTAGTCAGAAACTTAGCTATAGTATTCACAAACTGAACTATGGTACTCACAGACATAACTATAGTAGTCACAGACTGAACTACAGTAGTCACAGACTGAACCATAGCAGTCAAAGACTGAACTACAGTAGTCACAGACTGAACTACAGTAGTCACAGACTGAACTATATAATTCACAGACTAAATTATTTTAGTCACAGACTGAACTATCGTAGCCTCAGACTGAAGTATGGTAGTCACAGACTGAACTATAGTAGTCACAGACAGAACTATATAATTCACACACTGAATTATAGTAGTAACAGACTGAACTATAGTAGTCATAGACTGAACTATATAATTCACAGAATGAACTATAGTAGTCACAGACTGAACTATAGTAGTCACAGGCAGAGCTATAGTAGTCACAGGCAGAGCTATAGTAGTCACAGACTGAACTATAGTAGTCACAGACTGAACTATAGTAGTCACAGACTGAACTATAGTAGTCACAGACTGAACGATAGTAGTCACAGACTGAACGATAGTAGTCACAGACTGAACTATAGTAGTCACAGACTGAACTATAGTAGTCCCAGACTGAACTATAGTAGTCACAGTCTGAACTATATAATTCACAGACTGAACTATAGTAGTCCCAGACTGAACTATAGTAGTGACAGACTGAACTATAGTAGTCACAGACTGAACTATATACTTCACAGACTGAACTATAGTAGTCTCAGACTGAACTATGGTAGTTACAGACTGAACTATAGTAGTCTCAGACTGAACTAGAGTAGTCACAGACTGAACTATGGTAGTCTCAGACTGAAACATAGTAGTCACAGACTGAACTATAGTAGTCTCAGACAGAACTATATAATTCACAGACTGAACTATAGTAGTCTCAGACTGAATTATATAATTCATAGACTGAGCTATGGTAGTCACAGACTAAACTATGGTAGTCACAGACTAAGCTATGGTAGTCATAGACTAAGCTATTGTAGTCACAGACTGAGCTATGGTAGTCACAGACTGAACTATGGTAGTCAGAGCCTGAGCTATGGTATTCACAGACTGAACTATAGTAGTCATAGACTGAACAACATAACTCACAGACTGAGCTATGGTAGTCACAGACTAAACTATGGTAGTCACAGACTAAGCTACGGTAGTCATAGACTAAGCTATGGTAGTCACAGACTGAGCTATGGTAGTCACAGACTGAACTATAGTATTCACAAACTGAACTATGGTACTCACAGACATAACTATAGTAGTCACAGACTGAACTACAGTAGTCTCAGACTGAACCATAGCAGTCAAAGACTGAACTACAGTAGTCACAGACTGAACTACAGTAGTCACAGACTGAACTATATAATTCACAGACTAAATTATTGTAGTCACAGACTGTAGTAGTCACAGACTGAACGATAGTAGTCACAGACTGAACTATAGTAGTCACAGACTGAACTATAGTAGTCCCAGACTGAACTATAGTAGTCACAGACTGAACTATAGTAGTCACAGACTGAACTAATAGTCACAGTCTCACAGACTAAACTATATAATTCACAGACTGAACTATAGTAGTCACAGACTGAACTATATAATTCACAGACTGAACTATAGTAGTCACAGACTGAACTATATAATTCACAGACTGAACTATAGTAGTCTCAGACTGAACTATAGTAGTCACAGACTGAACTATAGTAGTCAAAGACTGAACTATGGTAGTCACAGACTGAACTATAGTAGTCACAGACTGAACTATAGCAGTCAAAGACTGAACTACAGTAGTCACAGACTGAACTACAGTAGTCACAGACTGAACTACAGTAGTCACAGACTGAACTATATAATTCACAGACTAAATTATTGTAGTCACAGACTGAACTATGGTAGCCTCAGACTGAAGTATGGTAGTCACAGACTGAACTATAGTAGTCAAAGACTGAACTACAGTAGTCACAGACTGAACTATATAATTCACAGACTGAACTATAGTAGTCACAGACAGAAATATAGTAGTCACAGGCAGAGCGATAGTAGTCACAGACTGAAATATAGTAGTCACAGACTGAACTCTAGTAGTCACAGACTGAACTATAGTAGTCACAGACTGAACTATAGTAGTCACAGACTGAACTATAGTAGTCACAGACTGAACGATAGTAGTCACAGACTGAACGATAGTAGTCACAGACTGAACTATAGTAGTCACAGACTGAACTATAGTAGTCCCAGACTGAACTATAGTAGTCACAGACTGAACTATATAATTCACAGACTGAACTATAGTAGTCCCAGACTAAACTATATAATTCACAGACTGAACTATAGTAGTCACAGACTGAACTATATAATTCACAGACTGAACTATAGTAGTCACAGACTGAACTATATAATTCACAGACTGAACTATAGTAGTCTCAGACTGAACTATAGTAGTCACAGACTGGACTATAGTAGTCAGAGACTGAACTATAGTAGTCACAAACTGAGCTATGGTAGTCACAGACTGAACTATAGTACTCACAGACATAACTATGGTAGTCACAGAATGAGCTATGGTAGTCACAGACTGAACTATGGTAGTCAGAAACTTAGCTATAGTATTCACAAACTGAACTATGGTACTCACAGACATAACTATAGTAGTCACAGACTGAACTACAGTAGTCACAGACTGAACCATAGCAGTCAAAGACTGAACTACAGTAGTCACAGACTGAACTACAGTAGTCACAGACTGAACTATATAATTCACAGACTAAATTATTTTAGTCACAGACTGAACTATCGTAGCCTCAGACTGAAGTATGGTAGTCACAGACTGAACTATAGTAGTCACAGACAGAACTATATAATTCACACACTGAATTATAGTAGTAACAGACTGAACTATAGTAGTCATAGACTGAACTATATAATTCACAGAATGAACTATAGTAGTCACAGACTGAACTATAGTAGTCACAGGCAGAGCTATAGTAGTCACAGGCAGAGCTATAGTAGTCACAGACTGAACTATAGTAGTCACAGACTGAACTATAGTAGTCACAGACTGAACTATAGTAGTCACAGACTGAACGATAGTAGTCACAGACTGAACGATAGTAGTCACAGACTGAACTATAGTAGTCACAGACTGAACTATAGTAGTCCCAGACTGAACTATAGTAGTCACAGACTGAACTATATAATTCACAGACTGAACTATAGTAGTCCCAGACTGAACTATAGTAGTGACAGACTGAACTATAGTAGTCACAGACTGAACTATATACTTCACAGACTGAACTATAGTAGTCTCAGACTGAACTATGGTAGTTACAGACTGAACTATAGTAGTCTCAGACTGAACTAGAGTAGTCACAGACTGAACTATGGTAGTCTCAGACTGAAACATAGTAGTCACAGACTGAACTATAGTAGTCTCAGACAGAACTATATAATTCACAGACTGAACTATAGTAGTCTCAGACTGAATTATATAATTCATAGACTGAGCTATGGTAGTCACAGACTAAACTATGGTAGTCACAGACTAAGCTATGGTAGTCATAGACTAAGCTATTGTAGTCACAGACTGAGCTATGGTAGTCACAGACTGAACTATGGTAGTCAGAGCCTGAGCTATGGTATTCACAGACTGAACTATAGTAGTCATAGACTGAACAACATAACTCACAGACTGAGCTATGGTAGTCACAGACTAAACTATGGTAGTCACAGACTAAGCTACGGTAGTCATAGACTAAGCTATGGTAGTCACAGACTGAGCTATGGTAGTCACAGACTGAACTATAGTATTCACAAACTGAACTATGGTACTCACAGACATAACTATAGTAGTCACAGACTGAACTACAGTAGTCTCAGACTGAACCATAGCAGTCAAAGACTGAACTACAGTAGTCACAGACTGAACGATAGTAGTCACAGACTGAACGATAGTAGTCACAGACTGAACTATAGTAGTCACAGACTGAACTATAGTAGTCCCAGACTGAACTATAGTAGTCACAGACTGAACTATATAATTCACAGACTGAACTATAGTAGTCCCAGACTGAACTATAGTAGTCACAGACTGAACTATAGTAGTCACAGACTGAACTATATAATTCACAGACTAAACTATATAATTCACAGACTGAACTATAGTAGTCACAGACTGAACTATATAATTCACAGACTGAACTATAGTAGTCACAGACTGAACTATATAATTCACAGACTGAACTATATTAGTCCCAGACTGAACTATAGTAGTCACAGACTGAACTATAGTAGTCACAGACTGAACTATATAATTCACAGACTAAACTATATAATTCACAGACTGAACTATAGTAGTCACAGACTGAACTATATAATTCACAGACTGAACTATAGTAGTCTCAGACTGAACTATAGTAGTCACAGACTGAACTATAGTAGTCAGAGACTGAACTATAGTAGTCACAAACTGAGCTATGGTAGTCACAGCCTGAACTATAGTACTCACAGACATAACTATGGTAGTCACAGAATGAGCTATGGTAGACACAGACTGAACTATGGTAGTCAGAAACTTAGCTATAGTATTCACAAACTGAACTATGGTACTCACAGACATAACTATAGTAGTCACTGACTGAACTACAGTAGTCACAGACTGAACCATAGCAGTCAAAGACTGAACTACAGTAGTCACAGACTGAACTACAGTAGTCACAGACTGAACTATATAATTCACAGACTAAATTATTGTAGTCACAGACTGAACTATGGTAGCCTCAGACTGAAGTATGGTAGTCACAGACTGAACTATAGTAGTCACAGACAGAACTATATAATTCACACACTGAATTATAGTAGTAACAGACTGAACTATAGTAGTCATAGACTGAACTATATAATTCACAGACTGAACTATAGTAGTCACAGACTGAACTATAGTAGTCACAGGCAGAGCTGTAGTAGTCACAGACTGAACTATAGTAGTCACAGACTGAACTATAGTAGTCACAGACTGAACTATAGTAGTCCCAGACTGAACTATAGTAGTCACAGACTGAACGATAGTAGTCACAGACTGAACGATAGTAGTCACAGACTGAACTATAGTAGTCACAGACTGAACTATAGTAGTCACAGACTGAACTATATAATTCACAGACTGAAATATATTAGTCCCAGACTGAACTATAGTAGTCACAGACTGAACTATAGTAGTCACAGACTGAACAATATAATTCACAGACTAAACTATATAATTCACAGACTGAACTATAGTAGTCACAGACTGAACTATATAATTCACAGACTGAACTATAGTAGTCACAGACTGAACTATATAATTCACAGACTGAACTATAGTAGTCTCAGACTGAACTATAGTAGTCACAGACTGAACTATAGTAGTCAAAGACTGAACTATGGTAGTCACAGACTGAACTATAGTAGTCACAGACTGAACTATAGCAGTCAAAGACTGAACTACAGTAGTCACAGACTGAACTACAGTAGTCACAGACTGAACTACAGTAGTCACAGACTGAACTATATAATTCACAGACTAAATTATTGTAGTCACAGACTGAACTATGGTAGCCTCAGACTGAAGTATGGTAGTCACAGACTGAACTATAGTAGTCATAGACTGAACTATATAATTCACAGACTGAACTATAGTAGTCACAGACAGAAATATAGTAGTCACAGGCAGAGCGATAGTAGTCACAGACTGAAATATAGTAGTCACAGACTGAACTCTAGTAGTCACAGACTGAACTATAGTAGTCACAGACTGAACTATAGTAGTCCCAGACTGAACTATAGTAGTCACAGACTGAACGATAGTAGTCACAGACTGAACGATAGTAGTCACAGACTGAACTATAGTAGTCACAGACTGAACTATAGTAGTCCCAGACTGAACTATAGTAGTCACAGACTGAACTATATAATTCACAGACTGAACTATAGTAGTCCCAGACTAAACTATATAATTCACAGACTGAACTATAGTAGTCACAGACTGAACTATATAATTCACAGACTGAACTATAGTAGTCACAGACTGAACTATATAATTCACAGACTGAACTATAGTAGTCTCAGACTGAACTATAGTAGTCACAGACTGGACTATAGTAGTCAGAGACTGAACTATAGTAGTCACAAACTGAGCTATGGTAGTCACAGACTGAACTATAGTACTCACAGACATAACTATGGTAGTCACAGAATGAGCTATGGTAGTCACAGACTGAACTATGGTAGTCAGAAACTTAGCTATAGTATTCACAAACTGAACTATGGTACTCACAGACATAACTATAGTAGTCACAGACTGAACTACAGTAGTCACAGACTGAACCATAGCAGTCAAAGACTGAACTACAGTAGTCACAGACTGAACTACAGTAGTCACAGACTGAACTATATAATTCACAGACTAAATTATTTTAGTCACAGACTGAACTATCGTAGCCTCAGACTGAAGTATGGTAGTCACAGACTGAACTATAGTAGTCACAGACAGAACTATATAATTCACACACTGAATTATAGTAGTAACAGACTGAACTATAGTAGTCATAGACTGAACTATATAATTCACAGAATGAACTATAGTAGTCACAGACTGAACTATAGTAGTCACAGGCAGAGCTATAGTAGTCACAGGCAGAGCTATAGTAGTCACAGACTGAACTATAGTAGTCACAGACTGAACTATAGTAGTCACAGACTGAACTATAGTAGTCACAGACTGAACGATAGTAGTCACAGACTGAACGATAGTAGTCACAGACTGAACTATAGTAGTCACAGACTGAACTATAGTAGTCCCAGACTGAACTATAGTAGTCACAGTCTGAACTATATAATTCACAGACTGAACTATAGTAGTCCCAGACTGAACTATAGTAGTGACAGACTGAACTATAGTAGTCACAGACTGAACTATATAATTCACAGACTGAACTATAGTAGTCTCAGACTGAACTATAGTAGTCACAGACTGAACTATAGTAGTCAAAGACTGAACTATGGTAGTCACAGACTGAACTATAGTAGTCACAGACTGAACTATAGTAGTCACAGACTGAACTATATACTTCACAGACTGAACTATAGTAGTCTCAGACTGAACTATGGTAGTTACAGACTGAACTATAGTAGTCTCAGACTGAACTAGAGTAGTCACAGACTGAACTATGGTAGTCTCAGACTGAAACATAGTAGTCACAGACTGAACTATAGTAGTCTCAGACAGAACTATATAATTCACAGACTGAACTATAGTAGTCTCAGACTGAATTATATAATTCATAGACTGAGCTATGGTAGTCACAGACTAAACTATGGTAGTCACAGACTAAGCTATGGTAGTCATAGACTAAGCTATTGTAGTCACAGACTGAGCTATGGTAGTCACAGACTGAACTATGGTAGTCAGAGCCTGAGCTATGGTATTCACAGACTGAACTATAGTAGTCATAGACTGAACAACATAACTCACAGACTGAGCTATGGTAGTCACAGACTAAACTATGGTAGTCACAGACTAAGCTACGGTAGTCATAGACTAAGCTATGGTAGTCACAGACTGAGCTATGGTAGTCACAGACTGAACTATAGTATTCACAAACTGAACTATGGTACTCACAGACATAACTATAGTAGTCACAGACTGAACTACAGTAGTCTCAGACTGAACCATAGCAGTCAAAGACTGAACTACAGTAGTCACAGACTGAACTACAGTAGTCACAGACTGAACTATATAATTCACAGACTAAATTATTGTAGTCACAGACTGAACTATGGTAGCCTCAGACTGAAGTATGGTAGTCACAGACTGAACTATAGTAGTCACAGACAGAACTATATAATTCACACACTGAATTATAGTAGTAACAGACTGAACTATAGTAGTCATAGACTGAACTATATAATTCACAGACTGAACTATAGTAGTCAAAGGCAGAGCTATAGTAGTCACAGACTGAACGATAGTAGTCACAGACTGAACGATAGTAGTCACAGACTGAACTATAGTAGTCACAGACTGAACTATAGTAGTCACAGACTGAACTATATAATTCACAGACTGAACTATATTAGTCCCAGACTGAACTCTAGTAGTCACAGACTGAACTATAGTAGTCACAGACTGAACTATAGTAGTCCCAGACTGAACTATAGTAGTCACAGACTGAACGATAGTAGTCACAGACTGAACGATAGTAGTCACAGACTGAACTATAGTAGTCACAGACTGAACAATATAATTCACAGACTAAACTATATAATTCACAGACTGAACTATAGTAGTCACAGACTGAACTATATAATTCACAGACTGAACTATAGTAGTCACAGACTGAACTATATAATTCACAGACTGAACTATAGTAGTCTCAGACTGAACTATAGTAGTCACAGACTGAACTATAGTAGTCAAAGACTGAACTATGGTAGTCACAGACTGAACTATAGTAGTCACAGACTGAACTATAGCAGTCAAAGACTGAACTACAGTAGTCACAGACTGAACTACAGTAGTCACAGACTGAACTACAGTAGTCACAGACTGAACTATATAATTCACAGACTAAATTATTGTAGTCACAGACTGAACTATGGTAGCCTCAGACTGAAGTATGGTAGTCACAGACTGAACTATAGTAGTCACAGACAGAACTATATAATTCACACACTGAATTATAGTAGTAACAGACTGAACTATAGTAGTCATAGACTGAACTATATAATTCACAGACTGAACTATAGTAGTCACAGACAGAAATATAGTAGTCACAGGCAGAGCGATAGTAGTCACAGACTGAAATATAGTAGTCACAGACTGAACTCTAGTAGTCACAGACTGAACTATAGTAGTCACAGACTGAACTATAGTAGTCCCAGACTGAACTATAGTAGTCACAGACTGAACGATAGTAGTCACAGACTGAACGATAGTAGTCACAGACTGAACTATAGTAGTCACAGACTGAACTATAGTAGTCCCAGACTGAACTATAGTAGTCACAGACTGAACTATATAATTCACAGACTGAACTATAGTAGTCCCAGACTAAACTATATAATTCACAGACTGAACTATAGTAGTCACAGACTGAACTATATAATTCACAGACTGAACTATAGTAGTCACAGACTGAACTATATAATTCACAGACTGAACTATAGTAGTCTCAGACTGAACTATAGTAGTCACAGACTGGACTATAGTAGTCAGAGACTGAACTATAGTAGTCACAAACTGAGCTATGGTAGTCACAGACTGAACTATAGTACTCACAGACATAACTATGGTAGTCACAGAATGAGCTATGGTAGTCACAGACTGAACTATGGTAGTCAGAAACTTAGCTATAGTATTCACAAACTGAACTATGGTACTCACAGACATAACTATAGTAGTCACAGACTGAACTACAGTAGTCACAGACTGAACCATAGCAGTCAAAGACTGAACTACAGTAGTCACAGACTGAACTACAGTAGTCACAGACTGAACTATATAATTCACAGACTAAATTATTTTAGTCACAGACTGAACTATCGTAGCCTCAGACTGAAGTATGGTAGTCACAGACTGAACTATAGTAGTCACAGACAGAACTATATAATTCACACACTGAATTATAGTAGTAACAGACTGAACTATAGTAGTCATAGACTGAACTATATAATTCACAGAATGAACTATAGTAGTCACAGACTGAACTATAGTAGTCACAGGCAGAGCTATAGTAGTCACAGGCAGAGCTATAGTAGTCACAGACTGAACTATAGTAGTCACAGACTGAACTATAGTAGTCACAGACTGAACTATAGTAGTCACAGACTGAACGATAGTAGTCACAGACTGAACGATAGTAGTCACAGACTGAACTATAGTAGTCACAGACTGAACTATAGTAGTCCCAGACTGAACTATAGTAGTCACAGTCTGAACTATATAATTCACAGACTGAACTATAGTAGTCCCAGACTGAACTATAGTAGTGACAGACTGAACTATAGTAGTCACAGACTGAACTATATACTTCACAGACTGAACTATAGTAGTCTCAGACTGAACTATGGTAGTTACAGACTGAACTATAGTAGTCTCAGACTGAACTAGAGTAGTCACAGACTGAACTATGGTAGTCTCAGACTGAAACATAGTAGTCACAGACTGAACTATAGTAGTCTCAGACAGAACTATATAATTCACAGACTGAACTATAGTAGTCTCAGACTGAATTATATAATTCATAGACTGAGCTATGGTAGTCACAGACTAAACTATGGTAGTCACAGACTAAGCTATGGTAGTCATAGACTAAGCTATTGTAGTCACAGACTGAGCTATGGTAGTCACAGACTGAACTATGGTAGTCAGAGCCTGAGCTATGGTATTCACAGACTGAACTATAGTAGTCATAGACTGAACAACATAACTCACAGACTGAGCTATGGTAGTCACAGACTAAACTATGGTAGTCACAGACTAAGCTACGGTAGTCATAGACTAAGCTATGGTAGTCACAGACTGAGCTATGGTAGTCACAGACTGAACTATAGTATTCACAAACTGAACTATGGTACTCACAGACATAACTATAGTAGTCACAGACTGAACTACAGTAGTCTCAGACTGAACCATAGCAGTCAAAGACTGAACTACAGTAGTCACAGACTGAACGATAGTAGTCACAGACTGAACGATAGTAGTCACAGACTGAACTATAGTAGTCACAGACTGAACTATAGTAGTCCCAGACTGAACTATAGTAGTCACAGACTGAACTATATAATTCACAGACTGAACTATAGTAGTCCCAGACTGAACTATAGTAGTCACAGACTGAACTATAGTAGTCACAGACTGAACTATATAATTCACAGACTAAACTATATAATTCACAGACTGAACTATAGTAGTCACAGACTGAACTATATAATTCACAGACTGAACTATAGTAGTCACAGACTGAACTATATAATTCACAGACTGAACTATATTAGTCCCAGACTGAACTATAGTAGTCACAGACTGAACTATAGTAGTCACAGACTGAACTATATAATTCACAGACTAAACTATATAATTCACAGACTGAACTATAGTAGTCACAGACTGAACTATATAATTCACAGACTGAACTATAGTAGTCTCAGACTGAACTATAGTAGTCACAGACTGAACTATAGTAGTCAGAGACTGAACTATAGTAGTCACAAACTGAGCTATGGTAGTCACAGCCTGAACTATAGTACTCACAGACATAACTATGGTAGTCACAGAATGAGCTATGGTAGACACAGACTGAACTATGGTAGTCAGAAACTTAGCTATAGTATTCACAAACTGAACTATGGTACTCACAGACATAACTATAGTAGTCACTGACTGAACTACAGTAGTCACAGACTGAACCATAGCAGTCAAAGACTGAACTACAGTAGTCACAGACTGAACTACAGTAGTCACAGACTGAACTATATAATTCACAGACTAAATTATTGTAGTCACAGACTGAACTATGGTAGCCTCAGACTGAAGTATGGTAGTCACAGACTGAACTATAGTAGTCACAGACAGAACTATATAATTCACACACTGAATTATAGTAGTAACAGACTGAACTATAGTAGTCATAGACTGAACTATATAATTCACAGACTGAACTATAGTAGTCACAGACTGAACTATAGTAGTCACAGGCAGAGCTGTAGTAGTCACAGACTGAACTATAGTAGTCACAGACTGAACTATAGTAGTCACAGACTGAACTATAGTAGTCCCAGACTGAACTATAGTAGTCACAGACTGAACGATAGTAGTCACAGACTGAACGATAGTAGTCACAGACTGAACTATAGTAGTCACAGACTGAACTATAGTAGTCACAGACTGAACTATATAATTCACAGACTGAAATATATTAGTCCCAGACTGAACTATAGTAGTCACAGACTGAACTATAGTAGTCACAGACTGAACAATATAATTCACAGACTAAACTATATAATTCACAGACTGAACTATAGTAGTCACAGACTGAACTATATAATTCACAGACTGAACTATAGTAGTCACAGACTGAACTATATAATTCACAGACTGAACTATAGTAGTCTCAGACTGAACTATAGTAGTCACAGACTGAACTATAGTAGTCAAAGACTGAACTATGGTAGTCACAGACTGAACTATAGTAGTCACAGACTGAACTATAGCAGTCAAAGACTGAACTACAGTAGTCACAGACTGAACTACAGTAGTCACAGACTGAACTACAGTAGTCACAGACTGAACTATATAATTCACAGACTAAATTATTGTAGTCACAGACTGAACTATGGTAGCCTCAGACTGAAGTATGGTAGTCACAGACTGAACTATAGTAGTCATAGACTGAACTATATAATTCACAGACTGAACTATAGTAGTCACAGACAGAAATATAGTAGTCACAGGCAGAGCGATAGTAGTCACAGACTGAAATATAGTAGTCACAGACTGAACTCTAGTAGTCACAGACTGAACTATAGTAGTCACAGACTGAACTATAGTAGTCCCAGACTGAACTATAGTAGTCACAGACTGAACGATAGTAGTCACAGACTGAACGATAGTAGTCACAGACTGAACTATAGTAGTCACAGACTGAACTATAGTAGTCCCAGACTGAACTATAGTAGTCACAGACTGAACTATATAATTCACAGACTGAACTATAGTAGTCCCAGACTAAACTATATAATTCACAGACTGAACTATAGTAGTCACAGACTGAACTATATAATTCACAGACTGAACTATAGTAGTCACAGACTGAACTATATAATTCACAGACTGAACTATAGTAGTCTCAGACTGAACTATAGTAGTCACAGACTGGACTATAGTAGTCAGAGACTGAACTATAGTAGTCACAAACTGAGCTATGGTAGTCACAGACTGAACTATAGTACTCACAGACATAACTATGGTAGTCACAGAATGAGCTATGGTAGTCACAGACTGAACTATGGTAGTCAGAAACTTAGCTATAGTATTCACAAACTGAACTATGGTACTCACAGACATAACTATAGTAGTCACAGACTGAACTACAGTAGTCACAGACTGAACCATAGCAGTCAAAGACTGAACTACAGTAGTCACAGACTGAACTACAGTAGTCACAGACTGAACTATATAATTCACAGACTAAATTATTTTAGTCACAGACTGAACTATCGTAGCCTCAGACTGAAGTATGGTAGTCACAGACTGAACTATAGTAGTCACAGACAGAACTATATAATTCACACACTGAATTATAGTAGTAACAGACTGAACTATAGTAGTCATAGACTGAACTATATAATTCACAGAATGAACTATAGTAGTCACAGACTGAACTATAGTAGTCACAGGCAGAGCTATAGTAGTCACAGGCAGAGCTATAGTAGTCACAGACTGAACTATAGTAGTCACAGACTGAACTATAGTAGTCACAGACTGAACTATAGTAGTCACAGACTGAACGATAGTAGTCACAGACTGAACGATAGTAGTCACAGACTGAACTATAGTAGTCACAGACTGAACTATAGTAGTCCCAGACTGAACTATAGTAGTCACAGTCTGAACTATATAATTCACAGACTGAACTATAGTAGTCCCAGACTGAACTATAGTAGTGACAGACTGAACTATAGTAGTCACAGACTGAACTATATACTTCACAGACTGAACTATAGTAGTCATCAGACTGAACTATGGTAAGTTCACAGACTGAACTATAGTAGTCTCAGACTGAACTATGAGTAGTCACAGACTGAACTATGGTAGTCTCAGACTGAAACATAGTAGTCACAGACTGAACTATAGTAGTCTCAGACAGAACTATATAATTCACAGACTGAACTATAGTAGTCTCAGACTGAATTATATAATTCATAGACTGAGCTATGGTAGTCACAGACTAAACTATGGTAGTCACAGACTAAGCTATGGTAGTCATAGACTAAGCTATTGTAGTCACAGACTGAGCTATGGTAGTCACAGACTGAACTATGGTAGTCAGAGCCTGAGCTATGGTATTCACAGACTGAACTATAGTAGTCATAGACTGAACAACATAACTCACAGACTGAGCTATGGTAGTCACAGACTAAACTATGGTAGTCACAGACTAAGCTACGGTAGTCATAGACTAAGCTATGGTAGTCACAGACTGAGCTATGGTAGTCACAGACTGAACTATAGTATTCACAAACTGAACTATGGTACTCACAGACATAACTATAGTAGTCACAGACTGAACTACAGTAGTCTCAGACTGAACCATAGCAGTCAAAGACTGAACTACAGTAGTCACAGACTGAACTACAGTAGTCACAGACTGAACTATAGTAGTCACAGACTGAACTATGGTAGTCACAGACTGAACTATAGTAGTCACAGACTGAACTATAGTAGTCACAGACTGAACTATATAATTCACAGACTGAACTATAGTAGTCCCAGACTGAACTATAGTAGTCACAGACTGAACTATAGTAGTCACAGACTGAACATATATTCACAGACTGAACTATAGTAGTCACAGACTGAACTATAGTAGTCACAGACTGAACTATAGTAGTCACAGACTGAACTATAGTAGTCACAGACTGAACTATATAATTCACAGACTGAACTATAGTAGTCCCAGACTGAACTATAGTAGTCACAGACTGAACTATAGTAGTCACAGACTGAACTATATAATTCACAGACTAAACTATATAATTCACAGACTGAACTATAGTAGTCACAGACTGAACTATATAATTCACAGACTGAACTATAGTAGTCACAGACTGAACTATGGTAGTCACAGACTGAACTATAGTAGTCAGAGACTGAACTATAGTAGTCACAAACTGAGCTATGGTAGTCACAGCCTGAACTATAGTACTCACAGACATAACTATGGTAGTCACAGAATGAGCTATGGTAGTCACAGACTGAACTATGGTAGTCAGAAACTTAGCTATAGTATTCACAAACTGAACTATGGTACTCACAGACATAACTATAGTAGTCACAGACTGAACTACAGTAGTCACAGACTGAACCATAGCAGTCAAAGACTGAACTACAGTAGTCACAGACTGAACTACAGTAGTCACAGACTGAACTATATAATTCACAGACTAAATTATTGTAGTCACAGACTGAACTATGGTAGCCTCAGACTGAAGTATGGTAGTCACAGACTGAACTATAGTAGTCACAGACAGAACTATATAATTCACACACTGAATTATAGTAGTAACAGACTGAACTATAGTAGTCATAGACTGAACTATATAATTCACAGACTGAACTATAGTAGTCACAGACTGAACTATAGTAGTCACAGGCAGAGCTATAGTAGTCACAGACTGAACTATAGTAGTCACAGACTGAACTATAGTAGTCACAGACTGAACTATAGTAGTCACAGACTGAACTATAGTAGTCACAGACTGAACTATAGTAGTCACAGACTGAACGATAGTAGTCACAGACTGAACTATAGTAGTCACAGACTGAACTATAGTAGTCACAGACTGAACTATATAATTCACAGACTGAACTATAGTAGTCCCAGACTGAACTATAGTAGTCACAGACTGAACTATAGTAGTCACAGACTGAACTATATAATTCACAGACTAAACTATATAATTCACAGACTGAACTATAGTAGTCACAGACTGAACTATATAATTCACAGACTGAACTATAGTAGTCACAGACTGAACTATATAATTCACAGACTGAACTATAGTAGTCTCAGACTGAACTATAGTAGTCACAGACTGAAATGCTACTATGTAGTCACAGACTGAACTATGGTAGCCTCAGACTGAAGTATGGTAGTCACAGACTGAACTATAGTAGTCACAGACTGAACTATATAATTCACAGACTGAATTATAGTAGTCACAGACTGAACTATAGTAGTCACAGACTGAACTATAGTAGTCACAGACTGAACTATAGTAGTCACAGACTGAACTATAGTAGTCACAGACAGAGCTATAGTAGTCACAGACTGAACTATAGTAGTCACAGACTGAACTATAGTAGTCACAGACTGAACTATAGTAGTCACAGACTGAACTATAGTAGTCACAGACTGAACTATAGTAGTCCCAGACTGAACTATAGTAGTCACAGACTGAACGATAGTAGTCACAGACTGAACTATAGTAGTCACAGACTGAACTATAGTAGTCCCAGACTGAACTATAGTAGTCACAGACTGAACTATATAATTCACAGACTGAACTATAGTAGTCCCAGACTAAACTATATAATTCACAGACTGAACTATAGTAGTCACAGACTGAACTATATAATTCACAGACTGAACTATAGTAGTCACAGACTGAACTATATAATTCACAGACTGAACTATAGTAGTCTCAGACTGAACTATAGTAGTCACAGACTGAACTATAGTAGTCAGAGACTGAACTATAGTAGTCACAAACTGAGCTATGGTAGTCACAGACTGAACTATAGTACTCACAGACATAACTATGGTAGTCACAGAATGAGCTATGGTAGTCACAGACTGAACTATGGTAGTCAGAAACTTAGCTATAGTATTCACAAACTGAACTATGGTACTCACAGACATAACTATAGTAGTCACAGACTGAACTACAGTAGTCACAGACTGAACCATAGCAGTCAAAGACTGAACTACAGTAGTCACAGACTGAACTACAGTAGTCACAGACTGAACTATATAATTCACAGACTAAATTATTGTAGTCACAGACTGAACTATGGTAGCCTCAGACTGAAGTATGGTAGTCACAGACTGAACTATAGTAGTCACAGACAGAACTATATAATTCACACACTGAATTATAGTAGTAACAGACTGAACTATAGTAGTCATAGACTGAACTATATAATTCACAGACTGAACTATAGTAGTCACAGACTGAACTATAGTAGTCACAGGCAGAGCTATAGTAGTCACAGGCAGAGCTATAGTAGTCACAGACTGAACTATAGTAGTCACAGACTGAACTATAGTAGTCACAGACTGAACTATAGTAGTCACAGACTGAACTATAGTAGTCACAGACTGAACGATAGTAGTCACAGACTGAACGATAGTAGTCACAGACTGAACTATAGTAGTCACAGACTGAACTATAGTAGTCCCAGACTGAACTATAGTAGTCACAGACTGAACTATATAATTCACAGACTGAACTATAGTAGTCCCAGACTAAACTATATAATTCACAGACTGAACTATAGTAGTCACAGACTGAACTATATAATTCACAGACTGAACTATAGTAGTCACAGACTGAACTATATAATTCACAGACTGAACTATAGTAGTCTCAGACTGAACTATAGTAGTCACAGACTGGACTATAGTAGTCAGAGACTGAACTATAGTAGTCACAAACTGAGCTATGGTAGTCACAGACTGAACTATAGTACTCACAGACATAACTATGGTAGTCACAGAATGAGCTATGGTAGTCACAGACTGAACTATGGTAGTCAGAAACTTAGCTATAGTATTCACAAACTGAACTATGGTACTCACAGACATAACTATAGTAGTCACAGACTGAACTACAGTAGTCACAGACTGAACCATAGCAGTCAAAGACTGAACTACAGTAGTCACAGACTGAACTACAGTAGTCACAGACTGAACTATATAATTCACAGACTAAATTATTTTAGTCACAGACTGAACTATCGTAGCCTCAGACTGAAGTATGGTAGTCACAGACTGAACTATAGTAGTCACAGACAGAACTATATAATTCACACACTGAATTATAGTAGTAACAGACTGAACTATAGTAGTCATAGACTGAACTATATAATTCACAGAATGAACTATAGTAGTCACAGACTGAACTATAGTAGTCACAGGCAGAGCTATAGTAGTCACAGGCAGAGCTATAGTAGTCACAGACTGAACTATAGTAGTCACAGACTGAACTATAGTAGTCACAGACTGAACTATAGTAGTCACAGACTGAACGATAGTAGTCACAGACTGAACGATAGTAGTCACAGACTGAACTATAGTAGTCACAGACTGAACTATAGTAGTCCCAGACTGAACTATAGTAGTCACAGTCTGAACTATATAATTCACAGACTGAACTATAGTAGTCCCAGACTGAACTATAGTAGTGACAGACTGAACTATAGTAGTCACAGACTGAACTATATAATTCACAGACTGAACTATAGTAGTCTCAGACTGAACTATGGTAGTTACAGACTGAACTATAGTAGTCTCAGACTGAACTAGAGTAGTCACAGACTGAACTATGGTAGTCTCAGACTGAAACATAGTAGTCACAGACTGAACTATAGTAGTCTCAGACAGAACTATATAATTCACAGACTGAACTATAGTAGTCTCAGACTGAATTATATAATTCATAGACTGAGCTATGGTAGTCACAGACTAAACTATGGTAGTCACAGACTAAGCTATGGTAGTCATAGACTAAGCTATTGTAGTCACAGACTGAGCTATGGTAGTCACAGACTGAACTATGGTAGTCAGAGCCTGAGCTATGGTATTCACAGACTGAACTATAGTAGTCATAGACTGAACAACATAACTCACAGACTGAGCTATGGTAGTCACAGACTAAACTATGGTAGTCACAGACTAAGCTACGGTAGTCATAGACTAAGCTATGGTAGTCACAGACTGAGCTATGGTAGTCACAGACTGAACTATAGTATTCACAAACTGAACTATGGTACTCACAGACATAACTATAGTAGTCACAGACTGAACTACAGTAGTCTCAGACTGAACCATAGCAGTCAAAGACTGAACTACAGTAGTCACAGACTGAACTATAGTAGTCACAGACTGAACGATAGTAGTCACAGACTGAACTATAGTAGTCACAGACTGAACTATAGTAGTCCCAGACTGAACTATAGTAGTCACAGACTGAACTATATAATTCACAGACTGAACTATAGTAGTCCCAGACTGAACTATAGTAGTCACAGACTGAACTATAGTAGTCACAGACTGAACTATATAATTCACAGACTGAACTATAGTAATTCACAGACTGAACTATAGTAGTCACAGACTGAACTATATAATTCACAGACTGAACTATAGTAGTCACAGACTGAACTATATAATTCACAGACTGAACTATATTAGTCCCAGACTGAACTATAGTAGTCACAGACTGAACTATAGTAGTCACAGACTGAACTATATAATTCACAGACTAAACTATATAATTCACAGACTGAACTATAGTAGTCACAGACTGAACTATATAATTCACAGACTGAACTATAGTAGTCTCAGACTGAACTATAGTAGTCACAGACTGAACTATAGTAGTCAGAGACTGAACTATAGTAGTCACAAACTGAGCTATGGTAGTCACAGCCTGAACTATAGTACTCACAGACATAACTATGGTAGTCACAGAATGAGCTATGGTAGACACAGACTGAACTATGGTAGTCAGAAACTTAGCTATAGTATTCACAAACTGAACTATGGTACTCACAGACATAACTATAGTAGTCACAGACTGAACTACAGTAGTCACAGACTGAACCATAGCAGTCAAAGACTGAACTACAGTAGTCACAGACTGAACTACAGTAGTCACAGACTGAACTATATAATTCACAGACTAAATTATTGTAGTCACAGACTGAACTATGGTAGCCTCAGACTGAAGTATGGTAGTCACAGACTGAACTATAGTAGTCACAGACAGAACTATATAATTCACACACTGAATTATAGTAGTAACAGACTGAACTATAGTAGTCATAGACTGAACTATATAATTCACAGACTGAACTATAGTAGTCACAGACTGAACTATAGTAGTCACAGGCAGAGCTGTAGTAGTCACAGACTGAACTATAGTAGTCACAGACTGAACTATAGTAGTCACAGACTGAACTATAGTAGTCCCAGACTGAACTATAGTAGTCACAGACTGAACGATAGTAGTCACAGACTGAACGATAGTAGTCACAGACTGAACTATAGTAGTCACAGACTGAACTATAGTAGTCACAGACTGAACTATATAATTCACAGACTGAACTATAGTAGTCCCAGACTGAACTATAGTAGTCACAGACTGAACTATAGTAGTCACAGACTGAACAATATAATTCACAGACTAAACTATATAATTCACAGACTGAACTATAGTAGTCACAGACTGAACTATATAATTCACAGACTGAACTATAGTAGTCACAGACTGAACTATATAATTCACAGACTGAACTATAGTAGTCTCAGACTGAACTATAGTAGTCACAGACTGAACTATAGTAGTCAAAGACTGAACTATGGTAGTCACAGACTGAGCTATAGTAGTCACAGACTGAACTATAGCAGTCAAAGACTGAACTACAGTAGTCACAGACTGAACTACAGTAGTCACAGACTGAACTACAGTAGTCACAGACTGAACTATATAATTCACAGACTAAATTATTGTAGTCACAGACTGAACTATGGTAGCCTCAGACTGAAGTATGGTAGTCACAGACTGAACTATAGTAGTCATAGACTGAACTATAGTAATTCACAGACTGAACTATAGTAGTCACAGACAGAAATATAGTAGTCACAGGCAGAGCGATAGTAGTCACAGACTGAAATATAGTAGTCACAGACTGAACTCTAGTAGTCACAGACTGAACTATAGTAGTCACAGACTGAACTATAGTAGTCCCAGACTGAACTATAGTAGTCACAGACTGAACGATAGTAGTCACAGACTGAACGATAGTAGTCACAGACTGAACTATAGTAGTCACAGACTGAACTATAGTAGTCCCAGACTGAACTATAGTAGTCACAGACTGAACTATATAATTCACAGACTGAACTATAGTAGTCCCAGACTAAACTATAGTAATTCACAGACTGAACTATAGTAGTCACAGACTGAACTATATAATTCACAGACTGAACTATAGTAGTCACAGACTGAACTATATAATTCACAGACTGAACTATAGTAGTCTCAGACTGAACTATAGTAGTCACAGACTGGACTATAGTAGTCAGAGACTGAACTATAGTAGTCACAAACTGAGCTATGGTAGTCACAGACTGAACTATAGTACTCACAGACATAACTATGGTAGTCACAGAATGAGCTATGGTAGTCACAGACTGAACTATGGTAGTCAGAAACTTAGCTATAGTATTCACAAACTGAACTATGGTACTCACAGACATAACTATAGTAGTCACAGACTGAACTACAGTAGTCACAGACTGAACCATAGCAGTCAAAGACTGAACTACAGTAGTCACAGACTGAACTACAGTAGTCACAGACTGAACTATATAATTCACAGACTAAATTATTTTAGTCACAGACTGAACTATCGTAGCCTCAGACTGAAGTATGGTAGTCACAGACTGAACTATAGTAGTCACAGACAGAACTATATAATTCACACACTGAATTATAGTAGTAACAGACTGAACTATAGTAGTCATAGACTGAACTATATAATTCACAGAATGAACTATAGTAGTCACAGACTGAACTATAGTAGTCACAGGCAGAGCTATAGTAGTCACAGGCAGAGCTATAGTAGTCACAGACTGAACTATAGTAGTCACAGACTGAACTATAGTAGTCACAGACTGAACTATAGTAGTCACAGACTGAACTATAGTAGTCACAGACTGAACGATAGTAGTCACAGACTGAACTATAGTAGTCACAGACTGAACTATAGTAGTCCCAGACTGAACTATAGTAGTCACAGACTGAACTATATAATTCACAGACTGAACTATAGTAGTCCCAGACTGAACTATAGTAGTGACAGACTGAACTATAGTAGTCACAGACTGAACTATATAATTCACAGACTGAACTATAGTAGTCTCAGACTGAACTATAGTAGTCACAGACTGAACTATAGTAGTCAAAGACTGAACTATGGTAGTCACAGACTGAACTATAGTAGTCACAGACTGAACTATAGTAGTCACAGACTGAACTATATATTCACAGACTGAACTATAGTAGTCTCAGACTGAACTATGGTAGTTACAGACTGAACTATAGTAGTCTCAGACTGAACTAGAGTAGTCACAGACTGAACTATGGTAGTCTCAGACTGAAACATAGTAGTCACAGACTGAACTATAGTAGTCTCAGACAGAACTATATAATTCACAGACTGAACTATAGTAGTCTCAGACTGAATTATATAATTCATAGACTGAGCTATGGTAGTCACAGACTAAACTATGGTAGTCACAGACTAAGCTATGGTAGTCATAGACTAAGCTATTGTAGTCACAGACTGAGCTATGGTAGTCACAGACTGAACTATGGTAGTCAGAGCCTGAGCTATGGTATTCACAGACTGAACTATAGTAGTCATAGACTGAACAACATAACTCACAGACTGAGCTATGGTAGTCACAGACTAAACTATGGTAGTCACAGACTAAGCTACGGTAGTCATAGACTAAGCTATGGTAGTCACAGACTGAGCTATGAACTATAGTAGTCACAGACTGAACTATAGTAATTCACAGACTGAACTATGGTAGTCTCAGACATGAACTATGGTAGTCACAGACTGAACTATGGTAGTCTCAGACTGAAACTATAGTAAGTCACAGACTGAACTATAGTAGTCCCAGACTTACCTATATAATTCACAGACTGAACTATAGTAGTCTCAGACTGAACTATATAATTCATCGACTGAGCTATGGTAGTCACAGACTAAACTATGGTAGTCACAGGACTGAGCTACGGTAGTCACAGACTAAGCTAGTGTAGTCACAGACTGAGCTATGGTAGTCACAGGCTGAACTATGGTAGTCAGAGACTGAGCTATGGTAGTCACAGACTGAACTATAGTAGTCAGAGACTGAACTATAGTAGTCACAAACTGAGCTATGGTAGTCACAGACTGAACTATAGTACTCACAGATATAACTATGGTAGTCACAGAATGAGCTATGGTAGTCACAGACTGAACTATGGTAGTCAGAAACTTAGCTATAGTATTCACAAACTGAACTATGGTACTCACAGACATAACTATAGTAGTCACAGACTGACTACAGTAGTCTCAGACTGAACCATAGCAGTCAAAGACTGAACTAGAGTAGTCACAGACTGAACCACAGTAGTCACAGACTGAACTATATAATTCACAGACTGAATTATTGTAGTCACAGACTGAACTATGGTAGCCTCAGACTGAAGTATGGTAGTCACAGACTGAACTATAGTAGTCACAGACAGAACTATATAATTCACACACTGAATTATAGTAGTAACAGACTGAACTATAGTAGTCATAGACTGAACTATATCATTCACAGACTGAACTATAGTAGTCACAGACTGAACTATATAATTCACAGACTGAACTATAGTTGTCACAGACTGAACAATATAATTCACAGACTGAACTCTAGTAGTCACAGTCTGAACTATATAATTCACAGACTGAATTATAGTAGTCTCAGACTGAACAATAGCAGTCACAGACTGAACTATGGTAGTCTCAGACTTAACTATAGTAGTCACAGACTGAACTATAGTAGTCTCAGACTGAACTATATAATTCACAGACTGAACTGCAGTAGTCTCAGACTGAACTATATAATTCATAGACTTAGTTATGGTATTCATAGACTGAACTATGGTAGTCACAGACTGAGCTATAGTAGTCACAGACTGAACTATAGTAGTCACAAACTGAGGTATGGTAATCACAGACTGAACTATAGTACTCACAGACATAACTATAGTAGTCACAGAATGAGCTATGGTAGTCACAGACTGAACTATGGTAGTCAGAGACTGAGCTATAGTATTCACAGACTGAACTATAGTAGTCCCAGACTGAGCTATGGTAGTCACAGACTGAACTATAGTACTCACAGACTGAACTATAGTAGTCACAGACTGAACTATAGTAGTCACAGATTGAGCTATGGTAGTCACAGACTGAGCTATGGTAGTCACAGATTGAGCTATGGTAGTCACAGACTGAGCTATAGTAGTCACAGACTGAACTATAGCAGTCACAGACTGAACTATAGTAGTCCCAGACTGAGCTATGGTAGTCACAGACTGAACTGTATAATTCACAGACTGAGCTATGGTAGTCACAGACTAAACTATGGTAGTCACAGACTGAACTATGGTAGTCTCAGACTGAACTAGAGTAGTCTCAGACTGAACTACAGTAGTCACAGACTGAACTATAGTAGTCACAGACTGAGCTATAGTAGTCTCAGACTGAACTATAGTAGTCACAGACTGAACTATAGTAGTCTCAGACTGAACAATCGTAGTCACAGACTGAACTATGGTAGTCTCAGACTTAACTATAGTAGTCACAGACTGAACTATAGTAGTCTCAGACTGAACTATATAATTCACAGACTGAACTACAGTAGTCTCAGACTGAACTATATAATTCATAGACTTAGCTATGGTAGTCACAGACTGAACTATGGTAGTCACAGACTGAGCTATAGTATTCACAGACTGAACTATGGTAGTCACAAACTGAGGTATGGTAATCACAGACTGAACTATAGTACTCACAGATAATAACTATAGTAGTCACAGAATGAGCTATGGTAGTCACAGACTGAACTATGGTAGTCAGAGACTGAGCTATAGTATTCACACACTGAACTATAGTAGTCCCAGACTGAGCTATGGTAGTCACAGACTGAGCTATGGTAGTCACAGACTGAACTATGGTAGTCAGAGACTGAGCTATAGTATTCACAGACTGACCTATAGTAGTCACAGACTGAACTATATAATTCACAGACTGAGCTATGGTAGTCACAATCAGAGCTATAGTAGTCACAGGCAGAGCTATAGTAGTCACAGACTGAACTATAGTAGTCACAGACTGAACGATAGTAGTCACAGACTGAACGATAGTAGTCACAGACTGAACTATAGTAGTCACAGACTGAACTATAGTAGTCCCAGACTGAACTATAGTAGTCACAGACTGAACTATATAATTCACAGACTGAACTATAGTAGTCCCAGACTGAACTATAGTAGTGACAGACTGAACTATAGTAGTCACAGACTGAACTATATAATTCACAGACTGAACTATAGTAAGTCACAGACTGAACTATAGTAGTCTCAGACTGAACTATAGTAGTCACAGACTGAACTATAGTAGTCAGAGACTGAACTATAGTAGTCACAAACTGAGCTATGGTAGTCACAGACTGAACTATAGTACTCACAGACATAACTATGGTAGTCACAGAATGAGCTATAGTAGTCAAAGACTGAACTATGGTAGTCACAGACTGAACTATAGTAGTCACAGACTGAACTATAGTAGTCACAGACTGAACTATATAATTCACAGACTGAACTATAGTAGTCTCAGACTGAACTATGGTAGTTACAGACTGAACTATGGTAGTCTCAGACTGAAACATAGTAGTCACAGACTGAACTATAGTAGTCTCAGACTGACCTATATAATTCACAGACTGAACTATAGTAGTCTCAGACTGAACTATATAATTCATAGACTGAGCTATGGTAGTCACAGACTAAACTATGGTAGTCACAGACTGAGCTATGGTAGTCACAGACTAAGCTATGGTAGTCACAGACTGAGCTATGGTAGTCACAGGCTGAACTATGGTAGTCAGAGACTGAGCTATGGTATTCACAGACTGAACTATAGTAGTCAGAGACTGAACTATAGTAGTCACAAACTGAGCTCTGGTAGTCACAGACTGAACTATAGTACTCACAGATATAACTATGGTAGTCACAGAATGAGCTATGGTAGTCACAGACTGAACTATGGTAGTCAGAAACTTAGCTATAGTATTCACAAACTGAACTATGGTACTCACAGACATAACTATAGTAGTCACAGACTGACTACAGTAGTCTCAGACTGAACCATAGCAGTCAAAGACTGAACTACAGTAGTCACAGACTGAACCACAGTAGTCACAGACTGAACTATATAATTCACAGACTGAATTATTGTAGTCACAGCCTGAACTATGGTAGCCTCAGACTGAAGTATGGTAGTCACAGACTGAACTATAGTAGTCACAGACAGAACTATATAATTCACACACTGAATTATAGTAGTAACAGACTGAACTATAGTAGTCATAGACTGAACTATATCATTCACAGACTGAACTATAGTAGTCACAGACTGAACTATATAATTCACAGACTGAACTATAGTTGTCACAGACTGAACAATATAATTCACAGACTGAACTCTAGTAGTCACAGTCTGAACTATATAATTCACAGACTGAATTATAGTAGTCACAGACTGAACTATAGTAGTCACAGACTGAACTATGGTACTCTCAGACTTAACTATAGTAGTCACAGACTTAACTATAGTAGTCTCAGACTGAACTATATAATTTACAGACTGAACTACAGTAGTCTCAGACTGAACAATAGCAGTCACAGACTGAACTATGGTAGTCTCAGACTTAACTATAGTAGTCACAGACTGAACTATAGTAGTCTCAGACTGAACTATATAATTCACAGACTGAACTGCAGTAGTCTCAGACTGAACTATATAATTCATAGACTTAGTTATGGTAGTCATAGACTGAACTATGGTAGTCACAGACTGAGCTATAGTAGTCACAGACTGAACTATGGTAAGTCACAGACTGAACTATAGTAGTCACAGACATAACTATAGTAGTCACAGACTGAACTATAGTAGTCACAGACATAACTATAGTAGTCACAGACTGAGCTATAGTAGTCACAGACATAACTATAGTAGTCACAGACTGAACTATGGTAAGTCACAGACTGAACTTCAGTAGTCACAGACATAACTATAGTAGTCACAGACTGAACTATAGTAGTCACAGACATAACTATAGTAGTCACAGACTGAGCTATGGTAAGTCACAGACTGAACTATAGTAGTCACAGACATAACTATAGTAGTCACAGACTGAACTATAGTAGTCACAGACATAACTATAGTAGTCACAGACTGAGCTATGGTAAGTCACAGACTGAACTATAGTAGTCACAGACATAACTATAGTAGTCACAGACTGAACTATGGTAAGTCACAGACTGAACTATGGTAGTCAGAGACTGAGCTATGGTATTCACAGACTGAACTATAGTAGTCATAGACTGAACAACATAACTCACAGACTGAGCTATGGTAGTCACAGACTGAACTATGGTAGTCACAGACTGAACTATAGTAGTCACAGACTGAACTATAGTAGTCACAGACTGAGCTATAGTATTCACAGACTGAACTATGGTACTCACAGACATAACTATAGTAGTCACAGATTGAACTATAGTAGTCACAGACTGAACTATAGTAGTCACAGACTGAGATATAGTATTCCCAGACTGAACTATGGTACTCACAGACATAACTATAGTAGTCACAGAATGAGCTATGGTAGTCACAGACTGAACTATGGTAGTCAGAGACTGAGCTATTGTATTCACAGACTGAACTATAGTATTCACAGACTGAACTATAGTAGTCCCAGACTGAGCTATGGTAGTCACAGACTGAACTATAGTAGTCCCAGACTGAGCTATGGTAATCAGAGACTGAACTATGGTAGTCACAGACTGAACTATGGTAGTCACAGACTGAACTATAGTAGTCACAGACTGAACTATGGTAGTCCCAGACTGAGCTATGGTAGTCAGAGACTGAACTATGGTAATCACAGACTGAACTATGGTACTCACAGACATAACTATAGTAGTCACAGACTGAACTATAGTAGTCACAGACTGAACTATAGTAGTCACAGACTGAGCTATAGTATTCACAGACTGAACTATGGTACTCACAGACATAACTATAGTAGTCATAGAATGAGCTATGGTAGTCACAGACTGAACTATGGTAGTCAGAGACTGAGCTATTGTATTCACAGACTGAACTATAGTAGTCACAGACTGAGCTATAGTATTCACAGACTGAACTATGGTACTCACAGACATAACTATAGTAGTCACAGACTGAACTATAGTAGTCACAGACTGAACTATAGTAGTCACACACTGAACTATAGTAGTCACAGACTGAGCTATATTATTCACAGACTGAACTATGGTACTCACAGACATAACTATAGTAGTCACAGAATGAGCTATGGTAGTCACAGACTGAACTATGGTAGTCAGAGACTGAGCTATTGTATTCACAGACTGAACTATAGTATTCACAGACTGAACTATAGTAGTCCCAGACTGAGCTATGGTAGTCACAGACTGAACTATAGTAGGCCCAGACTGAGCTATGGTAATCAGAGACTGAACTATGGTAGTCACAGACTGAACTATGGTAGTCACAGACTGAACTATAGTAGTCACAGACTGAACTATGGTAGTCACAGACTGAACTATAGTAGTCACAGACTGAACTATGGTAATCACAGACTGAACTATGGTAGTCACAGACTGAACTATGGTAATCACAGACTGAACTATGGTAATCACAGACTGAACTATGGTAGTCACAGACTGAACTAAAGTAGTCACAGACTGAACTATAGTAGTCACAGACTGAGCTATGGTAGTCACAGGCAGAGCTATAGTAGCTCAGGGTTGGAGGAGTGTTTCAAATGTCTCTTGATGACATACACAACAATATGCATTGGCAAGTCATATGGTTTGCCCTTTTCATGACTCCAATGCTACATACAGTATATATTTTGTATTTGTATAATCATTTTAGGGTGATATGAAATCAGAGTTTCTGAGGTTTCCAAAACCAGAGCCAGGCGGGTGTGACTGGAAGGGATAGTTAGACCAAGTTCCTGTTCCATGGTATTCATTTGTTTTACAGTGACAATACTTTGACATTGTTGTTGCTGAGAAGGACAGATAACAGAGATGTAATGTGTGTGCAGCAATGAGAACTGCTGTAGTTGATTTCTGAGAACCAGATACCTTCCCAACAGTTAAGGTCAACGCCTTAAATCGCCCAGGTGTCACAATGGAGACCCAAGCAATAAATAGCACAGTGAGTGAGATGGTTGTAAGGTCATCTAGAAGATTCAGATTAATAACATCAGCCAGACAGCAACGCTGCTCAGCACATTTTACATTACATTTGACTTTTGGTCATTTAGCAGACGCTCTTATACAGAGTGACTTACAATTAGTGCATTAATCTTAAGAGAACCAAACATGATACTACTACCATTAGAGGATGATACTACTACCATTAGAGGATGATACTACTACCTTAGAGGGATGATACTACTACCATTAGAGGGATGATACTACTACCATTAGAGGATGATACTACTACCATTAGGAGGATGATACTACTACCATTAGAGGATGATACTACTACCATTAGAGGGATGATACTACTACCATTAGGGGGATGATACTACTACCATTAGGGGGATGATACTACTACCATTAGAGGGATGATACTACTACCATTAGGGGGATGATACTACTACCATTAGGGGGATGATACTACTACCATTAGGGGATGATACTACTACCATTAGGGGGATGATACTACTACCATTAGGGGGATGATACTACTACCATTAGGGGGATGATACTACTACCATTAGAGGGATGATACTACTACCATTAGAGGATGATACTACTACCATTAGGGGATGATACCACTACCATTAGGGGAATATTTGTATGCAATACAAGTATAAGTATAATGCATTCTTTTTGTGAGAATTTTTCAAGATTGGTATATTTGTGTTCTCACTGTGTCCCAAATGCACCTACTCTCTCTGCACTGCTTTACCAATAGGGCTCTGTTAAAAGTAGTGCACTGCTAATGTGATGGTGTTTTAATAAGTAGCCTGAACTAAGAATATGTGGTATTTTTACTCAAGTCAAATATTTAACTGGGATTAGGCTATGATATAAATCATAGTTTGAAAATAAATGAATAAACTATTTTATTAGCCTACACTACTTTCTTGGACGTCTCATCCTGCTGTCATGCCAGTTTATCTTAGGCCTGCGTCTGACTTCTTTGACTAATACATGTATTCTAAATTTGAATTTGAAGACACTGCTTGTTTGTCCAATTCAATGAATTCAATTTTGATTGAGGATATTTGTCCTGAGTGGTTGACAGGAAATGGAAGCGCGACACCGCTCCTCGTCGGTATTGAAGGAGTTACTAGTATGACGTCAGTGATCTCTGAGTATGTGAAAAGAGATACAAATCTCCGGAGATATTTGAGAAACAAGGAAATTTGCCTTTAACAAGACAATTCTTCAATTTAGGGGACATAACTTAATGAATTCCCTGCAGACGGTGCTAGATGCATCTTTATATAATGGCTTTCTAAGCAATTCGTTTTTACATTTAAGGTTTTTTACTTTGGAGTGGAAGGTCACTCGATAGACTAGTTGTTTGTGGATTGTTGCTAGGAGTTTAAGGGGCGCTGTAGGCTAGCAGGGGTATGCTGAAATGTAGCAACGACTGACAATGTAATATAGTAGCCTATAGCTAAACGTTTGTTTCTTTCATTTCTAACATGCAAACTCAGTACAGGGTGTTGACGGATTTTGCGTCCCACTCATTTAAAAGGATTACTGAAATCTTCCGTAGATATAATTCGATGTGTGCTGAAACGTCGATTAGACCGAGATGGATTGCTTGTCTGATGAAGGTTCTCTGGAGGCTCCCCAGCCTTTTGTCTGGAGAGAACAGCAGTATGTCGAGATAAAGGGACCAGAGAACTCGCGGCCATTTAAGTTGGGAGAGTTCTGCATCCACAGAAAGATCTGGCTGTTTCTGAAGAACCAGCTCACAATCCAAACCCGTTTGAAACGGAAGGGTGTAAAACATATGTGACACCCATTTGTTTTGTTTTTAAATTGGAAAGAACATTGTTGCTTTAGAATCCAAGTTTCTTGTCAGTTAAATGAAATTATGTTTTTTTATGCATTAAACAAGCAAAACGACTGCAGAGTATGGTATTGATTAATTTGACTGTAACATGGTTAACTGTCAATAGTTTATGTTTCAGCAACTTTGTGGTGGTGAATGATGGAACAGAACATTTTTTAAATATGGTAGGCTACATTTCTAATTGTCTAGCCACAAGAAGCGAACATGCAGTGAATCAATGAACCATTCTCAGCTGGAATTCTGAAGTACGAATGGACTAAAGCTTAGATTTTCTATTCCATATTTATTACTAGCTTCTCGATTTCTACTGTGACGTTCATACGACTAACCCCTCTACTGACCATGTTGGCATAATTTGCCACAATAATAATGTATAAATCCCAATCAGTACAAAGACCAACAGGGTTTCTACCATGTCAGACATTTCTTTGCCACTTTGTATTAGGCATAAAATATGGTTAAAAGTATCAAGTCAAACAACTATAACAATTATGAATATTAATGATAATAATTAGCATGTTTAAGGATTTTATTTATAAAAATAATTGAATGTAATTGTCATTAGGGTTAAATTATTCATTCGTTTGGATTTTCCCCTGACGTAATCAGAAAAAATGACTGCATATTTGATGACATGCCATGCCTGGCACACAAAAAAGAGTCAAGGTTGCCAGACACAAACAGAGATTCCAATATTCTTCATGTAAGTAAAGGTTGGTTGTGTATAATTGTTTATAGAAAATAAATACATTCCTAGTAATATGTTGACAATCATATCTTCCAGATAGGCCTATAGGTAAGATCCCATGGCAATGTCCTTTCCCTTTTTAGCATGTTGATATGGCCCCAGATTCTCCCAATGCACTGAGGACCAGATTCCGATTTAGGAAATGAAGCCTTTCTTACGCACGCCTTTCCTACGCACTTCTCAGTAGATGGTATTCAAACTTACCTTATGAAGGTGCATAACGGGCTTTGCAGGCGTGGATCCCTTGCCTGCACTGAATAAATGTAATTCAACTGCTGATAACCCTCCCACTTGTTGGCCAACAGGTTTACTCGTGGAGTTTTCATTCAATAGGGTTTTCAGTACATTTATGTTATGTCATCTCTTTAAATACAGTGTGCATTTAATTAGAATTGAGAGAACAGGTTCAGAAAATAGGGATCCATGAAAGAATGCCCTCTATGCATCTTCCTCCCCGTTTTAAATCTTGTAGATTTAAAAATAGTCTGATTTAGGCACATTTTAGGGTTAGGAAAGTATGTAGAATCAGAAAAAAATCGGTTTGGAGAGCCTTTACACACTAAATAGATTGATGAAGTGGTTTAATTAATCCAGAAAGTTGTCATATTCAAGATCAATTCATGAAATATTCGAAGGTGGAAAAAAGTGTAGAGAACGGGATGCCTAGTCAGATGGATGACTGAATGCATTCAACCAATATGTGTCTTCAGCATTTAACCCAATCCCTCTGAATCAGAGAGATGCAGAGGGCTGCTTTAATCGACGTCATCGGCGCCCAGGGAGCAGTTGTTGGGGGTTAACTGCCTTGCTCAAAAGTAGAACGGCAGATTATTTTCACCTTGCCAGCTCAGGGATTCAAACCAGACGACCTTTCGGTTACTGGCCCAACGCTCTCTAGGTTTAAACTGATATGTGTTGTCTGATTTCCATAATAATCCAAATAGGCTACATGTCCCAAATTACTGCACAACGTTAGCCTAATATGATCCACTAATGCTAGCGACCCTCAGGAACAATTTACCAGGAAGTGACAGAGGAAAGAAAGGTTAACGGAATGGAATGATGCAAAATGTAAGCTACAAATTGAAGAAAATTAACACAAAAGTGACAGTTATAAATCTACACTACCGGTCAAAAGTTTTAGAACACCTACTCACTCAAGGGCTTTTCTTTATTTTTACAATTTTTTTACATTGTAGAATTATAGTGAAGACATCAAAACTATAAAATAACACATATGGAATCATGTAGTAACCAAAAAAGTGTTAAACAAATCAAAATATGTTTTATATTTGAGATTTTTCAAATTAGCCACCCTTTGCTTTGATAACAGCTTTGCACACTCTTGGCATTCTCTCAAGCAGCTTCACCTGGAGTGATTTTACAACAGTCTTGAAGGAGTTCCCACATATGCTGAGCATTTGTTGGCTGCTTTTCCTTTACTCTGCGGTCTGACTCATCCAAAACCATCTAAATTTGGTTAAGGTCGGGGGATTGTGGAGGCCAGGTCATCTGATGCAGCACTCCATCACTCTCCTTGGTAAAATAGCCCTTACACAGCCTGGAGGTGTGTTGGGTCAATGTCCTGTTGAAAAACAAATGATAGTCCCACTAAGCCCAATCCAGATGGGAAGGCGTATCACTACAGAATGCTGTGGTAGCCATGCTGATTAAGGGTGCCTTGAATTCTAAATAAATCACAGAAAGTGTCACCAGCAAAGCACCCCCACACCATAACACCCCCTCCTCCATGCTTTACGGTGGGAAATACACATGCGGAGATCATCTGTTCACCCACACCCCGTCTCACAAAGACACGGCGGTTGGAACCAAAAATCTTCAATTTGGACTCCAGAACAAAGGACAGATTTACACCAGTCTAATGTCCATTGCTCTTGTTTCTTGGCCCAAGTAAGTCTCCTCTTCTAATTGGTGTCCTTTAGTAGTGGTTTCTTTGCAGAAATTCGACCATGAAGGCCTGATTCACACAGTCTCCTCGGAACAGTTGATGTTGAGATGTCTGTTACTTGAACTCTGTGAAGCATTTATTTGGGCTGCAATTTCTGAGGCTGGTAACTCTACTGAACTTACCCTCTGCAGCAGAGGTAACTCTGGGACTTCCATTCCTGTGGCAGTCCTCGTGAGCCAGTTTCATCATAGCGCTTGATGGTTTTTGTAACTGCACTTGAAGAAACTTTCAAAGTTCTTGAAATGTTCCATATTGACTGACCTTCATGTCTTAAACTAATGATGGACTGTTGTTTCTCTTTGCTTATTTGAGCTGTTCTTAATAATATGGACTTGGTATTTTACTAAATAGTGTTATCTTCTGTATACATCCCTACCTTTGAGAGAATGCCAATAGTGTGCAAAGCTGTCATCAAGGCAAAGGGTGGTTGTTTGAAGAATCTCAAATATAAAATATATTTTGATTTGTTTAAACCTTTTTTGGTTACTACATGATTCCATATGTGTTATTTCATAGTTTTGATGTCTTCACTATTATTCTACAATGTAGAGAATAGTAAAAATAAAGAAAACCACTTGAATGTTTCGATGTTGTAAAACTTTTGACCTAATATGTATGTGCCCAGGCATAGGCTAGAATTAAAACATTCTGAAGCACACACATCAACTTGGCAGGTTCAGCGCTACAGAAGTCTATAGTTTGGGTGTCCAAATTTCATTCATGCAAATTACGAGGGCACACATAAAAAATGTGGAATAACGATACAGCTCTTCGTAGCCTATTTCACAGTGGAAAAGGGTCCACAATACATGTCCTGTTGATATGATTTTCAGTTTGCTTCCATATGGCTAGTTTCACATTCGTCTCCAGGGATCATAAGGAAAAGTCATCTAAAACAATTACTATGTGTATTTTACAATCCCCTTCTCCAAATGGAGGACTTATTTGCCTAGCTCTAATCAATAGCACTTATCCATTTATAAATTACAGTGCATGGAGAATGCTGTTGTTTCTATCAGAAAAAAAGAAAGTAGATACTTTTTCCACTTGGAACCGTCAGGTTTGCTCGACCTTATTCATGGTTCCCTCACGCGTAAAGGTGGTGGAATTATGAGGGAATTAAGTCAAGGTCAGAATACGGCTTATCTGTATACACACCTCTGCCACACCTTCATTTCTTCGATCTCCACCCAAAATGAATAGCGGGTGAATTGCACACTATTCGCATGCTTAAATTCAAGGTCAGAATACGCATAGAGAGAAAAGTTCACAGAATTACGTTCCATTTATGTGCTCTTAACTCGGGTCGGAATGGGGCCTGACAGCATTATTCTCACATGCAAGGTGTCCATTTCAGAAGGCTTATTCTCTTTTGCATAATTCTACTTCATATTAAAACTATGTGTTTGTATGCGTTGATGATCAGATTGAATCAGCACTAGTGTCCCATGCCTAACCAAGAGCTGAGCGTGTAGCTGTGGCATTAACGGTAGTAAGAGATTCACACATCAGAAAACAACGGACCCCGTTCAATTGATGGTTTAGCCTATAGGGTATAATTTGACAGTAGCTTACAGGCAGCTCGGTGGCAAGCAAAATTCTGTATTTCATATTACAGTACATCTGTTGTAATATGAATACGGTATCAAGACCAGTACTGTGTAATAACACACAGTATAACACTGTAAAATTGATTGTATCATATTGTAAAAAACTAAACGCTACTGAAATTGGAATGAATGAATACATGGATGAATGAATTACATTTATTGATGGTAGGGGTTTGTATTTCACAGTATTTTACTGTAATTACATAGGATTGGTGCAAGCAGGTTTGCTACTAAGTGTTTACATATTACAGCATATTAGTTAATATTTGGTGTTTTATATCACTTGCACTTCTAGAGGTCTTAAAGACAGCTTCCAAACTGGCATCAACTACAGGGAAAAACAGATCAAAAGGATATGGCTAAATGCTTAACCACTTAACGTTCAAGACTTGCTAACACTTCAATCAGTCCCCTATACATTTTTAATTGATGGGGAACTTTAGCCACATAGGAGTATAATTGGTACAGCATTCTCACTCATGGGGTGCAACAAATATAGCCTCTTACAAGGCACACCTCAAAATATGTTAACGAGCCAGAAACAACAATACCATGCACCCACTACTGGTCAAAAGGTTTTTGGCGCTCCAAAGATATGTTATGGTACATTTACATTTACATTTTAGTCATTTAGCAGACGCTCTTATCCAGAGCGACTTACATTAGTGAATGCATACATTTCATAGAATTATTTTCCTGTGCTGGTACTGTATTCTGTGGGATGGAATTACAGTACTATTTGAAATACAGAAATTTCCCCACAATACACCATAATTAACAGTATGCTGCAGTAAAACGTTTCAACGTTTTTTACTGTTGATAATACCTAAAATGACCGCATAAATTACAGTTTTCCGTCGCAGTGTAGGTACACTGAATGGCCAAAAGTATGTGGACATCTGCTCGTCGAACATCTCATTCCAAAATCATGGGCATTAATATGGAGTTGGTCTCCCCTTTGCTGCTATAACAGCCTACACTCTTCTGGGAAGGGTTCCACTAGATGTTGGAACATAGCTGCGGGGACTTGCTTCCATACAGGCACAAGAGCATTAGTGAGGTTGGGCACTGATGTTGGGCGATTAGGCCTGGCTCTCAGTCAGCGTTCCAATTCATCCCAAAGGTTTTTGACAGGGTTGAGGTCAGGGATCTGTGCAGGCCAGTTAAGTTCTTCTACACCGATTTCGACAAACCATTTCTGTATGGACCTCGCTTGTACAAGGGGGCATAGTCATGTAGAAACAGGAAAGGCCAATCCCCAAACTGTTGCCACAAAGTTGGAAGCACAGAATCGTCTAGAATGTCATTGTATGGTGTAGCGTTAAGATGTCCCTTCATCAGAACTAAGGGGCCTAGCCCAAACCATGAAAACAGCCCCAGACCATTATTCCTCCTCCACCAAACTTTACAGTTTGCACTAAGCATTGGGAAAGGTAGTGTTCTCCTGGCATCCTCCAAACCCAAATTCATCCATCAGACTGCCAGATGGTAAACCGTGATTCATCACTCCAGAGAACGTTTCCACTGCTCCAGAGTCCAATAGCGGCAAGCTTTACATCACTCCAGCCGACGCTTGGCATTGCACATGGTGATCTTAGGCTTGTTTGTGGCTGCTCGGGCATGGAAACCCATTTCATGAAGCTCACGACGAACAGTTCTTGTGCTGACATTGCTTCCAGAGGAAGTTTGGAACTTGGTAGTGAGTGTTGTAACCGAAGACAGACAATTTTTACGCACTACGTGCTTCAGCACTTGGCGGTCCCGTTCTGTGAGCTTGTGTGGCCTACCATTTCACGGCTGAGCCGTTGTTGCTCCTCAATGTTTCCACTTCACAATAACAGCACTTACAGTTGACCGGGGCAGCTCTAACAGGGCAGAAATGTGACTAACTGACTTGTTGGACAGGTGGTATCCTATGACGGTGCGACGTTGAAAGTCGCAGCTCTTCAGAACGGGCCATTCTACTGTCACTGTTTGTCTATGGAGATTGCATGGCGGTGTGCTCAATTTTACACACCTGTTAGCAACGGGTGTGGCTGAAATAGCCAAATTCACTAATTTGAAGGCGCGTCTGCATACATATATAGTGTATGTAGTCCTATGCTTGGATTCCTATAGATGTAGTTCTCTTTTTATTACTCAACATTTTTGACGCAGTGAATTTCTCTTCCCCAACACAGGTTTCAATGAAAGGGGGCTGTCGGTAGTTCATGCTCGTCTTTAAGAGTTTCGTTCCCCAAACCCTTCTTAATCTTAATTGAAACCTTGTGCATTTTATTACTGTCAAACCCACTATACCGGATGGGAATCAATTGGCCGAGTTATTAACACGTCAAACTCAAAATTCCCTCCACCAACATACACTTCACCTTTAGCATCGTTCATGTTTTCATGTGGGGCCAAAACACTCATGGCTTTATAGCAATAGTAGCCTAATTGTTACATGAATTGTAGCCAAACCTTGAGTCCTTGCACGTCTTTCTATGTTTATTAGGTACGGAACACAATGTGTTAGATTTCATGTCTTACCATGTAGGCCTATAGGATGCATGCAATCAGTTCCTGCATGACGGCAACAGGCCCTGAACAATTGAAGAGTTTATTTCCAATTTTTCACATTTGTGTTTTGTCACAAATAATTATTGCTTATGGGTACCTTCATCTGTGTGTAAAATATCACTGTTCTCAGATTTTTAATTCATAGATTTTAGATGTGTATTAAAATGTTGTTTTTTGCAAAACGCGAAATATCCATTGTTTAGCTGGAATGGAATGTTCATATTGTGTATATTTTACTGTAATGTGGTCGTCTCACCTAGTTATCTTAAGAGCAATGCACTTACTGTAAGTTGCTCTGCCAAAGAGCATCTGCTAAATCACTAAAATGTCAAAAGTAAATGTTTTAAATGCAGATCTCATATTACTGTACTGATTCATTTTTGTATTATTATTTAAATAGTGATGTCACAATTGTATCATTTGTACAGTCATTTATACATAAAAAAATTGAGCAAAAAGCAGTTTACTTCTCTGACAGTGAGGCAGATATATAACGTTTTCCAAAAAAAACATGAATATTTGTCTCAGAAATGAGACCATGAAGTAATAGACTGTCTGTCATTGAACAACCCCATGACGTGATTAAATAGTGAAAAAACACCAATCTCTTTCACAAGTTCTTTAAACAATAAAAGATCATTTACCAACATTTATGAAAATGGGTATATAGCGTTTTGGAATGAAACTCAAATGATCAATAGTGTCAGACATACTTCAGAAAGTATTCTCATACCTCTACTTTTTCCACATTCTGTTGTGTTACAGCCTGAAATTAAAATGGATTAAATTGAGACTTTGTGTCACTGATCTACACACAATACCACATAATGTCAAAGAGGAATTTTGTTTGTAGAACATTTTAGAAATAAATAACAAATGTAAAACTGAAATGTCTTGAGTCAAGAAGTATTCAACCCCTTTGTTATGGCAAGCCGAAATAAGTTTAGGAATAAAAATGTGCTTAACAAATCACATAATAAGTTGCATGGACTCATTCCATGTTCAATAATAGTGGATAACATTCTTTTTTTATGACTACCCCATCTCTGTACCCCACACATACAATTATCTGTAAAGTCCCTCAATCAAGCAGTGAATTTCAAGCACAGATTCAACCACAAAGACCAGGGATGTTTTTCAATGCCTCACAAAGAAGGACACCAATTGGTAGATGTGTAAACATTAAAAAGCAGATGCTGAATATCCCTTTGAGCATGGTGAAGTTATTAATTAGGCTTTGAATGACGTATCAATACACCCAGTCACTACAAAGATACAGGCGTCCTTCCGAACTCAGTTGCAGGAGAGGAAGGAACCTGCTCAGGGATTTCAACCATGAGGCCAATGGTGATTTTAAAACACACTACACACTACACACAACACAGAGTTTAATGGTTGTGATATTATAAGAAAACTGAGGATGGATCAACAACATTGTAGTTACTCCACAGAGTGAAAAGAAGGAAGCCTGTACATAATACAAATATTCCAAAACATGCATCCTATTTTCAACAAGGCACTGAAGTAATAATATTGAGGTTTTTGTTGCATAAAACAAAACGGAATACAACTATAAGCATAGGCAAAATCCTAGAGACAAATTCACAAATTCACCTTTCAGCAGGACAATAACCTAAAACACAAGGCCAAATCTACACTGGAGTTGCTTACCAACACGAAAATGTATGTTCTTGAGTGGCCTAGTTACGATTTTGACTTAAATCGTCTTGAAAATCTATGGATAGACTTGAAAACGGCTGTCTAGCCATGATCAACAATCAACTTGACAGAGCTTGAAGAATTTTAAAAAGAATAATTGGCAAATATTGCACAATCCAGGTGTGCAATTCTTAGAGACTTACCCAGAAATACTCACAGCTGTAATCGCTGCCAAAGGTGCTTCTACAAAGTATTGACTCAGGGGTGTGAATACCTATGTAAATTAGATATTTCTGTATTTCATTATCAATAAATTTGCAAAAATGTCTAAGAATTTACACATTCTGTAGATGGGTGAATAATTTTTTTAAAAATCCATTTTGAATTTGGGCTGTACCACAACAACATGTGGAATAAGTCAAGGGGTTATTAATACTTTCTGAATGTACTATAGGCCTAGTAATGTCAATTTTTCTTAATTTTTTCTTATGATTTTGATATATTTCGGTTTTTACTGGGATTTATAGACCTATAGCCTACATCACTAATTATTCATGCATGAGCAGAACATATTTAGCACAATATTCTTAAGAATAACAAGGACGTTGTTAGGCAATCGTTTCAATGCAGCCTATACACATTGCAGGGACTGATCATTTCACCTTGTATAGGCCTACCTTTATCAGACAGACATTGCACCTCGTGTGTTACGCCTATATGCGCTATGACAAGCATGAGGTGTTACAGCTTTAACAGTGTATTGCACGTGCTCTTATTTTCGATCACATTCTCTTGTATGTATCATAATTTGCCTCTTGGATATAAAAAGCAAGTGTCTTGCGTTGCAAAACATATTTGGGTATATGGGCTGCTGTGTCCACTACGTGCACGGCTACGAAGGGGCCTGTTCCCTTGGTTGGATGTGGGTGGGAGGTGGAGAGATTGTCAATCAGAGCCGCTTCATAGACCAGGGACAATATCCTTCGTAAGAAATCCGTCACTTCGCATTTAGTATCAATGTGCCCTGCTATAGGGCAGCGCAGCACGCACTGGCACACGGTTCATATGGGAGAAAGAAAGCACTTGTCGTGTGTGAGCGTGTGCGTGTGTCGACCTATGTTTGCACGAGCGCGTGGTGAATTTTGAGACTGGCCACAGCCTCTCCCATAACGTGCTCTCAACCTGTACGCGCGGACACACAGTTGTAAAGAGGCTATAATGAGATGAAGCACTAGAATGCCCACCATATCTCTTCTAAATGCACATTTCAGTATTAAGCAGGTCTACTTGACATTTTGTAGAATAAGGACTACAATTCCGTATTGTCCTGATGGACTGGGCATGAAAGTGACTGAATAAATCCACTTGAATTAAAATCAAATCCATTCTGAGGCAGGTGTGGACGGTTTGGTTTTATGTCAATTTGGTGTTTGAGTAAAATGTAGAATATTCTGGATAGTTTTAATCGATTTGTGTTGCTTGCATTTTACCTCGAGGTACATTCCTTAATGAGTCTGAAATTGCATGCTAACTGCAGGTAGCCAATGGGTATCTACAAATACCGAATATTTATGACTATATCATAATGAATTACATATTAAGTTACACATGTTGCAACAAACGATAAATATGAATCAATTTATGTATATATTTATTTTTACCTTTCGTGTTATAACGGGTTATAACCAGTCCTAGTCTTGTAAAATATCTGTTTACTTTTCCCACTACCATTACCATATGCATACTGGTGTAACTAGGCCGTCGCCATAGTTCAGGGGTCACCGACCTAGAGAAACCATGGTGATGAGTTCTCAGAATCAACACCATGCTCCTCCACAATCCCACCTAATGTCAGCCTATTGTTGGCTCTCAATCATTATTTCTTATTAAAATGTTCAGTGGCAGGTCTAGGTTTAATCAATATTGCAATGATGTATGTAAAAAATAACGGTCTGTTTTTTATTGCCACGGTGACCAAGATGAATGTTATGTATTGTCTGTATATGTAAACAATAAAATAGCAAAATAATAAAGAAAATACAGATAGTTCTCCATGTTATTTATTGTTGAAAAATAAAACAACATTAGTATTCTATGTATATGATTCCTCCATAACTATACAAAACATCTAAATGTCTCTTTGATAAATTAGATGACTCTTAATTATGGAAATGTATATTCTTCCAGTAAGATACAGTGCATCATTAAATGTAATGTACATTTTGTTCTATTTATAGCGTAGATATTGTCTCGTGTAAATAAAGCTATCTCACGTAAACACAACATATTTGCTCCTGTTTGATTATTTTACAGTATGTACAAACACATTTTATTGCAGTAGTCACACAATTTTACACAATCGTATATATTTTACATTTTCAGAGTCTACAGTTGCAGACTATGCCTTTCCCTCGCATAGGCTACTGGTTTTCTTTCAGACAAATTATCCCAACAGATTTCAATGATCGCGGAGTGTAGGCTTTGGCTATAGATACTACTCTCATTTTACAGCGACTGATCTATTGAAGTCTATTGCAAACTACTTTTTAATGTTAACTACGTGGTGATCATCCAAATATTATTTCTACAGAAGATAACAAGCGGTATTTTCGCAAGCACAGCTATTTGTTTAACACTATATACGACAAACCTCAAGCAGCCACAACATTTCTAGTTGTTAAATAGGCCTATTGGTGAAAGGGTCCATTTACATTTTCTCCATTGAAACTCCGAGAGGAGGGACTCCGGGCTCGCTGTTTCACTTCTTTCTCTATGAGACGCTATATCTACTCGCTGTATTCCAATCATCTGGTGATTCGCGGCGGTTGTCTCAAAACGTTTACTGCTAAACCATCGTTGCATCGCATTTATCCGAAATATAACCTCATTTAAAAATATATATAATGTTTAACTTCCCCTCTTCCTGCCCGCCGTATTCCCTTTGATTCACGCTTGACTCATATGGCTCGAGGGCGAATGGGGTCCGAGTATGGAGCGCCTTGAAACAGTCTCGTCTTATCTCCTTTCATCATCTAACCCTGGGACGCCTTGAAACCGCAGGGCCAGTTATTGCTTCTTCTTTTTTCAGACAGCCCAATGCGGACAGGACAGCAGCCAATGAGACTCTTGTTTACACTCTGTGAGTGACAATGCGCTGGCAATGTGCCAGCCAATCAAAACGTATATTGAGTGGGACTCATTTTTAAACCCTTTATATATACTAATAAATGCAGGAGAAATGTTCACTTGTTACACTGATGATGCCTTCTATAGTTTTTCTTCCAACGCAGGTGGTTGAACTAAACACACCTGACCATAACCTTCTGAAATAATAGCCCTGCATTTAAGGCATGTTGTCATGCTTTGAAGAAACACTTTTCTATCTGAAGTTATCACAACATGAAAGCTCTGACCTCATTGTTGTGCTCATAGACACTTCAGGCAGAAATAGGTGTTATTATTGAGTAGTAGACGTAAAGATATAGACCGTTCGTAATTGTACATCCTTATTCCAAATATTTTATCAGAACAACTAGTCTATTGATCCACCAATGTGTTCCCATCCACGAGGCACTGACATTTTTAATACATTATTTTATTACAAAATATGCCTGATTTAACTGTTTTAAATGCGCATTTGAATGTAAGGATTTTAGGGAGATTTGTATTTTGGACACAAGAAAAAGGTTTATCATACTAACTAGATCGACAGTGCATGCTTGTCTCATTCAAAATTGTGATAAAAGTGTTAATAAAACAATGTGTAATTTCTGAAAACTACAGATATGTCCAGAATGACAAATTACTTAATTACTTATAGACAGACACATCATAAGGGACAACTACAGTATACATTTTAACATTTAACATACTGAACAAGTTCTCTAATTATTTATTATATTTATTAGTCTAATAGCCTACATTGCTTTGATTCAAACAACAGGGCTTTATTGTGAAAATGTTTATTATTAGCGGTGGTCTTTTGGGTGTATGTCTATTTGTGTAAGCCTAAATGTTGAAATGCTAAAACCTACATGTAAAAAGCCCACTGTAAAACTTTAAATCTGGCGCGCATCACTTTGTTCAGTCGCTACACTATTGGCTCTTGATATGGGCCAATCAACATCTCGTGTGTCCCCGGGCGAGCGGCACAAGCTCATTAGCATGTAGGTATCCGGCCAATGGGCGAATGTGTTTACCCTCCCCGAGATGCGAGGCACGAGCTGATCAGTGCACTGGGAAAGAGAATTGCTGTTCGGAGATCCGAGCCTCGATTCTGTAGTCTAGAAGCCCGAATCCCGGTGCTTTCAGCAGATTGAACGACGTACTGCGCAGCTCCAAATGAAAACCTATAGGATGTAACCGTAGGCACACGTTTTTGTCCAAATGAACGTAATTTTTGGTCTGTATTTTTTCCCCTTTATTTTATAATTTCCTAATTTATTGTTATGCAAGGATTTAACATACCAGTAAGTAAATTGTATTTTATATTTTCATTATCTTAGCAAATTAAACCATGGCTTTATGTCGACCACGAACACAACATTTGAAATGACAGGCCTAATAACTAAATAATTAATGGATGTAACAATTCTACAAAAGCCCAGGTAATTTTATAAACAACACAATTAGAATATGACACACCTAGGCTATAACAGTGTAACAATTGCAAGCAAGTGTATGCTAGGTCAATATTAAATTCTGCATGCAATGTCTAAATTCAATGTATGTAAATATGAGGCTTTGTGCGCATATCTATTTATGGAATGGCTTTTAAAATTAAAATGTTAATTATGCGGTTGGTGTTATTTAAAACCAAATGAATAGGCCTAGCCCAAACTATTATTATTATAACACAATAATTATATTTAGAGTATATATTTGCAATTGGCATGAGGTGGTCTACCGAATAGACTACAGTTTATTTTCCTACATTTTTATTTTACAAAGACAAAACTGCATTATGTAGCGGCATAATCGTTTTGGTCGAGATTTATTGATCGACGACGCATTTAATCAATTTGTAAATGAGCAATCATTGTAGTTGCTTGAGTCGTTTATTTTACAGGAGACCTGATATTAAATGAATTCGCCCTATTTCATGTTACATGGCCGCTCTAACATGTATTTATTTTTGTATTTACCTCGATTGTCTGTTGGCAAATCATTCTAAATGGTTCAACCGTCAATTTAGTTTATGTAGGATTAGTAATATAGCCTCCACGCCGTGGTGATATTTGAATAGGGAATAATGTTTACAATCGTTGCCCTGCTATGGTGTATTCCCACCCCGCCAGGTTTGACGTGGATGGGCGCCTCTCCCGCAGCATGATCCGACCCAATAAAAGATCATTTGATTTATCATCCGAGTTCCTGTGTCCGAACGGATTCTGCAAATGAAATATGCAATGCGACTGAATTATTAGCGTCGATCATTTGAACCTGTTAGCAAACAAGATAGTTTTCGTGAATAAATTCACATAGCATGAGTCCGACACAGCTTTGTGTAGTAAGCTAGGCTACCAACCACAAAGCGTTTCCCCTATTACGCTGTAATAAAAATGGTCATAGCCCACTCGCCACAAATAGCCATGGCGTCTTCGCATTTCTAAAAGGTAATATAGGTTTTCAATCAGGTTGTTCTTAGATAGTCTTGTTTTAGTCGTCAAACACATGTAGGCGGGCGGTTTATGACTTTATATCAGCCCGGTGAAGGACTGTAGCAAGGCTAATGGCTGACTGCAAGCAGTTTAAATGTGGAGACAAAGACCGTCTTCGCCACGGCCATTCACCTTGGATTTGTAGTACTAGAATTTGGGGGATTCAGCATTTTTCATGTCAAAATCAAACCATTCACGATGAAGAAACTTGAACAGCATATTTATACATAGGGATTTATATTAATAAAAATATTTGGCTAATACTTCCAATGTTCATGCAAATATTGTTTTAAATAGCTCGCTAGGCTGCACTGTTTACTTATTCCGTGTACAGTCAATTAATAAAGTAAGAACATAACCAATGTATAGCATTTTACAGATTAAGGAATATTGGTTTAGCCCTATACACATTACATGCTCTTGTACTTGATTATACTGAGAGAGAGAAAGCTCGAGTGATAGGCTATATTGTATTTATGCAGTAGCCTAAAGGCTAGAGGTTATATTAGGGTTGCTACTCTTTGATTACCTGAAATAAAAGCGTAAATGGGTCACGAAAGATGAGGAGCTGGAGAGCAGCAATTTGCATGGACAGTTTGGACACGCACAAGTTCTTGATTAATTGATAACGACGTTTCGGACGACGTGCATTTTGATGTGTAATTTTCACATGGGGGTTTCTGTAAAATTACTTAGCAGATATTTCACATATGTGGAAATAATCGCGTTACAGTCAAGCGTGGACTGTCCAAGACTATCCCATTGTTAGGCCTATGCATAGACCAGCATTTTGACACGAGCCGAGAAAATATACATGATCAACTATACATTTATTTTTAATAATGAACATGCCTGTATTATGGTTGAATAGTCAAAGACCATATGATCAGGAGAGAGCAGTGTTCACCTAGAGATATTAATGCACATTTAGGCATAATCAATTGGAAATAAAAAAAATCCTTAATTTTGTGCGGTTTGAGCATTCTGTCTTATAAATCATGCATTTAGTTCATCAATAGCATGTCCTTGTCCCAATAATTCTCAATTTATCTAATTAAATGTGCTAAATGCACGTCTCCACAGATTAAACACTATTTGCCAAAATTGACAGCTGACAAAAGTGAATGTATTGATTGTTCTGATGAACTGTACGATAAGGTATGAATAAAATAACACAACTATGGGCTATGACATTTACAGCCCTCAGTGCACAAAGTAAGACCTTGAACAGACTACAGAGAGACCTGATGTGTTCAAGCCAGGCTCCAACGGGTTCAGTGCTACATCAAGGAAGGCCTTTCCCTCAATAGCATAATCAATTGAGATTTCAGTAGGCCTATAGGCCTGCCTGTCAGTCGCATTAAACCCTTGGTCCGTCGTATACGGTTGTAGAAAACAAAGATTTGGGTGGTTGTTCTTATTGTTGCTGATCCCGTGTTGTTTTCTTGCAGCGTTTACACTCCCTCAAGGAAGGGAAGACTGAACAACGCTTTTGTCTCAACCGTTCACTGCTTCTGCATAATAGTTCTGAATATCTGAAGCAGCCTGTGACATGTATAACTGTATAGAACAGTAAGGCAAATAACACATTAACACTATTCCAGCATATGACATCAACAACTGTAGGCCTTTAGAATGTTATCATTTTCTAAACATTCTCTCTGTCAATCAAAACCCTTTTTTATTTTTATTTCTTGCAGAAAAGATGATTCGGGGCTACGTTTTTGGCTGGAGAAGCTTTCGACCAACAAAATGCAATACTTAGACCTATAAAGGATTATTATATGGATTGCATTTGATTATCTTGGTCTCCCCGCTGGATTTCGGATTATTCACCTTTCGCCAGTATGGAGGGACGGGATTTTGCTGCGCCTGCCCACCTCCTGTCGGAGCGGGGCGCGTTGGTACACCGCGCCGCCTCTCGGATCGCCTCCACCGGCCACAGTTCAGTACAGCATGGCGGTCATTTCCCGTCAGGAAAATACTACCCTTCTCACATCCCAATGGCTCCGCATTCAGGTTGGTAAAATATATATACGTGTTGTTTCACCATAGACCATTTTGAACACAATGAAAATATATCAGTCCATCGAATTTGTGCCAAATGTCCCCAATCCTCCTGTATGCATTGCGCCAGATAATTAATTAGCTCGCGAGGTTGGCAGCTAAGGGACGTTACTAACGAATTTTGCACAAAATATGTCCAGAATGATTTTGCGGTATAATTATGATTTACACTACATGATTTGTTCATGTTGTTTTAGTGGTTTCATAAACCCCGGGTTATATTATGCTGCATCATGCATATGTAAAGCAAACACATATTACAAATCCGTGGTGTTCTATTACGCACACGCTGTGGGCTACTGTAAACAAAATGTCTGCTACTGTACTTCACCATTTGTTGATGTTGATTGGGTGAATTGTAATTTGGTTTAATGGGCCACATGTAATAAATGTGGCAACTTTGTGGAGTCAATTGTACCCTATTGTTGCGGCCTATTTCATTTAAACCTTGTGGTCTAATGAATTAGACAATTGGTCGTTTTTACCAAATGCACGTTTTTTTTACGCAGCTCTCCGGCGTCCTCCCATTTTTCTTTAATGACATGCTGGTGATTCTGAGTGATATTCATGAGTGTCATGCTGCTGTGGTTGATGGCAAGCACCCGAACAAAAGCCTGGGCGTTCACTGTTCACGGAAGTGCGTACTGCGACTGAAGGGGGATCTAATGTATGTAACCAGACATATAGGCATAGCCGCGGGAAAATCCTCCTTCTATATCGGGCATTCGCAGTGCATGCGTCAGTGACTTAGGTATCTATTATCGAAGTGTACTGCATGTAAATAGGCACGGGTGTCAACATGGAGTGCCTGCGTGCGTGGATTCGTGCGCGCGTGTCCCCACTGGACGACCAACTGTATTATATAGGGACAACCAAAACATGGTGCAACGTTAGAAGTTCATATTCACACCAGTTACATTTTAGGGTATGGGAGGAGCTTATCAAAGTTTGGGGAGACCCCACTGGGCACACACTGGTTGAATCAACGTTGTTTCAACGCCATTTCAAGAAATGATGTTGAACCAATGTGGAAGAGAAGTTGAATTGACATCTGTATCCAGTGGAACAACACCACAAAATAGTTGGATTTAGACATGTCACATTAAACTGCATAACATATATCATTCAAATAATATTTTGTTGTTGTCACAATTTTCACAAATAATCATTGTCATTATGATATACCCACTTGCAACTTTAAGGTCATTGGGGTCACCATAAAGGACAACAGCACCATATTTCTTATATGTTACAGGCAGGTGCGGGGAATGGTTAAATAATTAAATCATCTATAGAAGTTATTGAATATTTGATTCATATTTGGCAAAGGCTGAGTCATCGTTTCCCCTACTATTTCCCTGTTTCTGAATTATGCTGAGACGTTGCATTTTGGAGTCCCCCATAGTGTTGATTTAAATATCCTGCTATGCTCTTCTAGTACAGTGTCATTTGTCGAAATGACATCTGATTATAGCAATTACACCAATTCTAATATAAATATGTTTTTTTTTATATACATTATTGGAATGTACTGCACACACTGTATACATTATATCAAAATCAATATACATTTGTTGACAAGGGGCTCACGATGCCTCTTCCCGTCTGTCTGTCAGGCATGCACTCCTGGCCTTTGCAGGAGATTGTGACGCGGTTAGCTCTTATAAAGGGCAATATGGCAGCAGGTCTGGGTATGTCTGTGAATGCCTGGTTGGTGCTCTAGGGGTTTTCCTGGCATTCCCCCTAACCACATAGACAACAGCTACAGTGCAGTGGTTGAAGGGAGGGAGAGTGATTTGGAAAAAAGGCAAACCATATATTTTTTAGATGGATTATACTTTTGTCAGTTGATTTTTACAATTTGTAAAGTTAACTATTGTGTTTTTTCAATCTCTCATTGATAACCAGTTGGTGTGCACCTCATGTGGAGTTCCTGGCAAAATCCATAATTTGAAAATGTTAGGTATTTTTGCCCACTGGGTCCAATCTCTTCCCAGTAAACTGGGAACATTCCTAGGACCTTAGCTAATGTTCTACATTAAGTTCTAGTTAGCGTTGTTATCTAACATTAGAATGATAACATCCCAAAACATAAAAATCATGTTTTTCATAACAAAATATTTTCTTCTTCTTCAGAAAGTCATTAAATGAAATATCCTTGAAATGTCTCCTCAGATGCACTAAGATGTTGTGCACAACATCTGTAACAACCACCACAGAACATTCCCCAGAGGTTGTTGTTAGGTTTCCAGGTAATGTAATAACAAAATTTGTTCTGGGAACGTTCGTGCAACATCGGGTGAATGCTTTATACAAACATTGTATAATCATCAGCACAACTGGCAAGTTTTTGAATATTAGAACTTTTGGGGCAACCTAATTTTATTTCCTTTTATAGTCATTTAGCCCTAATGAATGTTCTGGGAACATTCACAGAACCAATTTCAGTTTGCTGGGTTATTCGTCAACGACTCAATCTAATTGATTTTGATGTAAGGTTGTTGGAAAGAATAGACAGTTGTAGGCCCATTTAGAAACACCATCGGATCCAGCCAACGTTTTTGAACAGGTGCATTAAGATATTCTTGCAATAAATCACAAAATCATGGCAATTACATAACGTTAAAGATGGCTAGCATTCAGCTTTACTATTCATTGATTTCACTAACACCAGATTGTTTTTAAGCTATTCACAAATCCACTGATTTGTTACTGTATGGTTTTTTGTTGTTGTCTTGATTTATTATTTTGATACCAGAATTGGTCCTTTGATGTTTGGAACACATAAAGCAACCTATTGGATGAGAATTTGAGTATAACTGATGAATTAGTGTAAAAAAAAAAAAAAAACTGATTTAAAAAAATGTGATTTATAAAATGTGATTTGTTGATGAAGCAGCTAGATGCTCTCTTATCAGTGTGTAGGGACTTCTACCGAATAACCTGAACAGGACAGAGCTACATATTTCACACAGCTACAGACAATACCATCAGGCATTTATCATTTAAGCAGATTGAATGGGTTCAACCTGTTGGGGCTACAGGTTAGCAATGAACCCCGAGCCGGGATTGCTAACAAGGCTGGAAATTCAAAACATCAAAAATCTAATAATTTCAATTTCTCAAACAATCAACTATTTTACACAATTTAAATGATAAACATCTCCTTAATCTAACCACATTGTTCGATTTTCAAAGAGGCTTTACGGCAAAAGCATAAAGTTAGATTATGTTAGGACAGTACATAGCCACAAAAGTACAAACATCCATTTTCAATTCAAGGTCAGGCGTCACCAAAAGCAGAAACCAGCTTGAATTATGCACTAACTTTTGTCAATCTCCATCAGATGACACTCCTAGGACATTATGTTATACAATACATGCATTTTTTGTTCCATCAAGTTCATATTTATATCCAAAAACAGCATTTTACAGTAGCGTGAAATTCAGATTTTTTTCTTCTCTGAAATGCTTCCGGTGAACATAACAAAATTACTATTCGAAAACATTGGTAAATTATAATATTGTCATTCAAAGTATAATATATTATCATCTCGTAATTGCTACCGAATGGCCAGATCTCAAAATAACTTTAGCGGGAAATCACATTTTGCAATAAACGGGGTGCTATGCTAAGAACAACAGGCTATGCTATACAGTTAGCATCATCTAAAATCGATAATAACATTGTAAATATCCCCTTACCTTTGATTATCTCCATCAGAAGACTGGCATCCCAGGTCCGGAAGGCATCACAGGTCCGGAACAAATGTGGTTTCTTTTGACAAAGTTCATAATTTATGTCCAAATAACACCAAGTACTTAGCGTTCATTATGCTCCCACAAAACGTGGTGGGGGACTGTAAAATCACGCCGAAAAGCTAAAAAAACCTACTAAATAATCTATTTATGTTCGTTCAAACATGTCAAATGTTGTTTAGCATTAATCTTTTGGTCCATTTTTAACGTTAAACATCAGTAATATTTTCACACAACCTATCCTATGTCGAGATAAACAATGAAGACAAAACTCACGTTTCTCAGATTTATGCGCAGGCGCAAAAAAATGAAGTGATGACATGTCAACTTCCTTGGATTCTAATTTGCTCTCTGTTTATCATAGACGCTTCAAACAACTTTATAAAGATCGTTGACATCTAGTGGAAGCCGTAGGTGTTGCGAAATGAATCCTTTCTCACTATGGTATCTATAAAACAATGACACTAAATAGTACAGTCACAAAATTCACATTTTTTTTAAATCTATTTTTCACAGGTTTTTGCCTGCAATATGAGTTTTGTTATACTTACAGACACCATTCAAACTGTTTTAGAAAATTCAGAGTGTTTTCTATCCGAATGTGTTAATAATATGCATATCCTAGCTTCTGAGTTGGTGTAGGAGGCAGTTAAAAATGGGCACATATTTTTTTCAAAATGTCTCAATACTGCCCCCGAGCCCCAACAGGTTTAAGCACTTACAAATTTGTAACATATTGTACAAATTGGAATTTGTTACATATCATACAGGATTATACAAATGTTTTTTATTGCAGGATGTAACGTGATACCAAATGGATGATGTAATACACAATTGTGCACAGTTTTCAAGGACCTGTTTTGGCTCATGAGCGCTACTTTCAGAACTACTTGGTGAAACCTTTCTAATGGAACTTTAAGAAATAACAAAATGTGGAAATAGATTCTCAACAAAATGTGGACTTAGACCATCCAACACAGACTCAATATTCCTACTGTACGTGGCTGAAATCCCATTTTAACATCTTCAACGAAACAGGTTTCTTTTGTCTTCTAGGAGTCATTAGTGTCTCTTCAACTGTTTTGTCCTGGGCACTACTACCATTAGGGAAAACAGATCACCTTGTTTGCTGAGTGTGTTGAATCCTTCAGTTTTCTCTGTGCTTTTCCCCCGGGGACTAACTCACACACTGGTTCCCATGAATACTTTACAAAAAGCATTAATATTTCAGAGTTGGTGTAAAAATGCATTCAGAAGCAGGTTTGTGCTGTGGCTCCTTGAAAGAAGTTCCTCTGTCTGATTTTAGGGGTGTTTATCATCAACCATCTCTCTCCACTCTGGCTGCTGAAAGACGTCTGTAAACTGGCGCTGCTGTTGCGACTCCCTCTCTTGGCTTGGTAACCGCTCTGTTCCTCGCTGGGTTACGATATTTCGACATGTTTTGGTAGGAAACGCACACTGTCGGTTCCACAGAAGGGGGATTTCAGTTGCAATCTGGGCCCCTGTACAGAGAGCGAGTGGACGCCATAAGGAAGTCTATATTCTCTCACTTGTCTGTTGAAGCATGTTGCTGAACCAACTAGACATGTATCTGCCACTGTCTCTCTTCACCCAGAGCAGCCAGACAGTCATTTGTCCTGCAAGTCAGGTGGTCGATGTGTAGCCTGTACTAGTCTAGCAATGTCCTCGCTGAATCTGATGGAATAACTATTCCTCTGTTCCTATACACACACAGAGGCACAGATTCTACTTATTTGTGTTGGGTCATTTCATTCTGCCACAAAGCTAAATATACACCGTATTCATTCAAACGGTTTTCTAACTACCCTTCTGGTTGTTTAGCAGAGCGAAGCACAACCGACCTGATAGCAGAAAACTAGGAGACACAGTGGAGCTGTCTTTACTGCTGCCATTTATGACCTGGGGGTCATCTTTCAGCCATACTGTTCTGATCATTGGGGTGCATCTGGGAGGTGTGTCTGTTAAAACAGTAGGGGGGTTAGGGTTAGGGTTGATAGAAGGGCTTCGGCCCTGGTGGGGACCGTGCATGGCTAAGAGCTGCTCTCAACACCCCATGTAATCAACGGTCATATTTATGTCACATTCTTAAAGACACAAAGGGACAGAGAGACAAACAGACGAACACACTCACACTCACACTCATACACACACCGGCACACACGCACACGCACACGCACGCACACACACACTCGCTCCTCTTCCCTTACACGTCCCACTCTCTTCTCTCTGTTTTCTTCTCTCTTCTCTCTCTTTCTCTCTCTCTCTTCTCTCTTTCTTCTCTCTCTTTCTTCTCTCTCTCTTCTCTCTTTTTCTCTCCTCTCTCTTCTCTTTTTCTTCTCTTTCTCTCTCTCTTCTCTTTCTTCTCTCTCTCTTCTTTCTCTTTCTTCTCTCTCTTCTCTCTCTTTCTCTCTCATCTCTCTTTCTTCTCTTTCTCTCTTTTCTCTCTCTTTTCTCTTTTCTCTCTCTTTTCTCTCTCTTTCTCTCTCCTCTCTTCTCTCTTTCTCTCTTCTCTCTTCTATCTCTTCTCTTTTCTCTTCTCTCTTTGCCTCTTGCTGTCCTTGGTCCTCTGCTCTGTTTCAACCCCCCATTCTGACCTGGAAGAGGCTTGTCTCTGGGAAGCCAGTGGTCTCACTCTGACCAGGAAGAGCCTTGTGTCTGGGAAGCCAGTGGTCTCATTCAGATCAGGAAGAGCCTTTTGTCTGTGAAGCCAGTGGTCTCATTCTGTCCAGGAAGAGCCTTGTGTCTGGGAAGGCAGTGGTCTCATTCTGACCAGGAAGAGCCTTGTGTCTGGGAAGGCAGTGGTCTCATTCTGACCAGGAAGAGCCTTGTGTCTGGGAAGGCAGTGGTCTCATTCTGACCAGGAAGAGCCTTGTGTCTGGGAAAGCAGTGGTCTCATTCTGACCAGGAAGAGCCTTGTGTCTGGGAAGGCAGTGGTCTCATTCTGACCAGGAAGAGCCTTGTGTCTGGGAAGGCAGTGGTCTCATTCTGACCAGGAAGAGCCTTGTGTCTGGGAAGGCAGTGGTCTCATTCTGACCAGGAAGAGCCTTGTGTCTGGGAAGCCAGTGGTCTCATTCTGACCAGGAAGAGCCTTGTGTCTGGGAAGGCAGTGGTCTCATTCTGACCAGGAAGAGCCTTGTGTCTGGGAAGGCAGTGGTCTCATTCTGACCAGGAAGAGCCTTGTGTCTGGGAAGGCAGTGGTCTCATTCTGACCAGGAAGAGCCTTGTGTCTGGGAAGGCAGTGGTCTCATTCTGACCAGGAAGAGCCTTGTGTCTGGGAAGGCAGTGGTCTCATTCTGACCAGGAAGAGCCTTGTGTCTGGGAAGGCAGTGGTCTCATTCTGACCAGGAAGAGCCTTGTGTCTGGGAAGGCAGTGGTCTCATTCTGACCAGGAAGAGCCTTGTGTCTGGGAAGCCAGTGAGTGGTCTTTCCTGACACTTCTGTTTCAGCCAGTCTCCTCTGCCCCGGGGCCATTGTTGCAGAGGACCAACTTTGTGTGTTTTACTGTGTGTTGTTAAAGATAAAACACCCTCTCCTCCCTCTTTATTGTTTTCTGCTAGGATGTCCCTGTCAGTCCCCTGGCTTTTAATGTCCTGGCTGGCTGGATATCCGAGCAGATCGCCTCTTCAAAGGTTAGCACTTCTGTCTGGCTTCAACCCCCTTGTATTTTTCCTTCCAAAGGGGAATAAATCACTTTACAATGGGTTTTATTGAATGCCTCATTGCTGGAATATCCCAATGGCCTGGGGGGCTGGTGGGGGGGAGGAGGGCATCAAAGACAAAACACAGGTGTTTGGTGGAGTTAGGAAAGTGGCTTGTCTTAAAAAGAAACCTTGGTGGGTGAGGGGAGTGGAGTGGATGAAGGTTGTTTGTGAGATAGGATGGGACTGGCGCCGTCTTGGCCTTGCAGTGTGTTGTGAACACTGAGTTCTCTTTCACTCCCCCGGTCACTGCTGATAGTCTGGCCAGAAGGGGAGGGCCGGGGGCGGGGCCGGGGGGGGCGGGGGCGGGGCAGTGGCTGCAGTGCCTCCACTGTAATTATTTGGTGCCAACTCTCAAAATCACAAGCAGTTTTGGGATTTGGCGAAGGGAAAATAATAAAGCTCCTAGACCTACCTTTGAAGTCTGAGCGAACAAAAAAATGACATCTTAAATAGCCCACAAAATATGACATTAAAAAGCAACTTGTTTCAGGGAGCCGCTGTGGTGGGAGTGTAGTGACAGAACGTGGGTCTTATGCCAAGTTGCATTTGGCCACGGCTCTTTGTACTTATGCCTCGTGTTCTCCACCCTCTCTGGGCCTCTGTAAAAGCGTGTTGGCCTCCAAGCCTCCAGCCTTCCAGAGTCACTGGGCTTGTTTGTGTGGATTGTCGTGAGATGACATGACCGTCACGGAGCAGACATGATGTCATGAGGTGTCTCGTTAGATAGCTGGCGATCATCTGGCATGGTGGCACCCTACACCTGGCTGAAACACACACCTGGTGGGGAGGGATCGACCGGCTGCTGCCACCAGCTGTCACCCTGCAGCCTGCTTGCTAACGTTACTCCCCCTGGAAATCAGTCTACACTGCTTCCCAGGAAATCAGACTACACTGCCCCAATGGAATTCAGTCTACACTGCCCCCATGGAATTCAGTCTACACCGCCCCCATGGAATTCAGTCTACACTGCCCCCATGGAAATCAGTCTACACTGCCCCCCTGGAAATCAGTCTACACTGCCCCCCGGAAATCAATCTACACTGCCCCCCTGGAAATCAGTCTACACTGCCCCCCTGGAAATCAGTCTACACTGCCCCCCTGGAAATCAGTCCACACTGCCCTGCCCGCTACACCCAGTCGGTCAAGTCTTGATGGTAGGGGTAGTGGCGGTCTACTCTCTCGTCTGCCCTTAACCTGAGCTATGGGGTCACTATCCAAATTCAGTGTCTGTCCTTAACCTGAGCTATGGGGTCACTATCCAGATTCAGTGTCTGTCCTTAACCTGAGCTATGGGGTCACTATCCAGATTCAGTGTCTGTCCTTAACCTGAGCTATGGGGTCACTATCCAGATTCAGTGTCTGTCCTTAACCTGAGCTATGGGGTCACTATCCAGATTCAGTGTCTGTCCTTAACCTGAGCTATGGGGTCACTATCCAGATTCAGTGTCTGCCCTTAACCTGAGCTATGGGGTCACTATCCAGATTCAGTATCTGTCCTTAACCTGAGCTATGAGGTCACTATCCAGATTCAGTATCTGTCCCTAACCTGAGCTATGAGGTCACTATCCAGATTCAGTGTCTGTCCTTAACCTGAGCTATGGGGTCACTATCCAGATTCAGTGTCTGTCCTTAACCTGAGCTATGGGGTCACTATCCAGATTCAGTGTCTGTCCTTAACCTGAGCTATGGGGTCACTATCCAGATTCAGTGTCTGTCCTTAACCTGAGCTATGAGGTCATTATCCAGATTCAGTGTCTGTCCTTAACCTGAGCTATGGGGTCACTATCCAGATTCAGTGTCTGTCCTTAACCTGAGCTATGGGGTCACTATCCAGATTCAGTGTCTGTCCTTAACCTGAGCTATGGGGTCACTATCCAGATTCAGTGTCTGTCCTTAACCTGAGCTATGGGGTCACTATCCAGATTCAGTGTCTGTCCTTAACCTGAGCTATGGGGTCACTATCCAGATTCAGTGTCTGTCTGCCTGCAACTCAGTCATAGGGTGAACTGAAGAGGGGGGTGGAGGGCATCCCTGTTATTGACACATGGACCATTCAAACAGACAGATGTCATTACTGTAATAACATATGTCATTACTGTAATATCAGATGTCATTACAGTAATAACATATTTAATTACAGTAATAACATGTCAATACAGTAATAACAATGTCATTACAGTAATAACATATTTAATTACAGTAATAACAGATGTCATTACAGTAATAATTAGTATTATTGTAATAGCCAACATCAAAAGAATGAGACAATCATCCAATCAAGTATTCATTAGTAATACAGGACTGATTTGATCAGATTTCTCTGAAGATACTAAATGCAGTGGAGCTCGTTTGCTCACATCCCATTCCGTGAAGGTAAGGGGGGTGTTTGTGTGTGTGGAGCAGTCTGTGTCCGGAGTAGCTAGCTGGTGCTTGGCTTCGCAACAGCCACTTCTGGCTGGAGAGTCAGTGTGGTCACAGAGACGGGGCTCTTCAAACAGTCCGCCAGCCGCCCTTCCCTTCCCCCCTCCACACCATGTGGCCTGGTGCCATGGTGGAACCCTGGCCCTGCAGCACGGGGCGGCACCACAAGAACAACACAAAGGAGACTCATGGGTGAGAGAGAGCGGCATGCTGGGTAATGCCTTCCTGTATCAGGTTTCAGGGGCTTGGATTTCAAAAGTGAAATAAACAATAAAGATTAACAGTAAACATAACACTCAGAAGTTCCAAAAGAATAAAGACATTACAAATGTCATATTATGTCTATAAACAGTATTGTAACGATGTATCTCTCTCTCTCTCTCTTCTCTCTCTCTCTCTCTCTCTCTCTCTCTCTCTCTCTTTCTCTCTCTCTCTCTCTCTCTCTCTCTCTCTCTCTCTCTCTCTCTCTCTCCACGCCTCTCCTCACCTCTCCTTTCCTCTCCTCTGCTCTCCTCCGTAGTATCAGCCTGCTTCTCGTCAGACAGCCTCAGGCCCACCTCGGTGTGGCTGTATTGCATGTGACAGCTGTTAGATATTATTAACGGCTCATGCAGAAAATCCAGATTACTTGTTTTTAATTTAATTTCAATTTTATTATTGTAATCTTTCAGCGAAAATAACATATACACACATACTGGGCGAGGGCAGCAGGCGAAACGGGTGAGAGTTGAGACTCTGGGCTGGGGTGCATGTGTGGTTAAACCTTCCACCCCAGACAGGTGCATTGTTCCCCTCATAACAGCCCAGACTGTCCCTCCCTACTGGCTCTGTCTCTAGTGGCCCCAGAGGGCCCCTGTAGACCCCAGGGGATTGAGCTCCAATGCTTCCAGTGTGATGAGGGGTTGAATGTGGGTGTTATTTCTAGCCTACTGAGTGAAGGCTGTACTATCAGTAATATAGATAGTAATACAATATGACTGTTGTTCCTGTACTTTAGTGTTGTTCCTCTCCTAGATGACATGCTTCAGATGCGTGTCCGTCAACCTGTACATACACTGAGTGGACAAAACATTAGTAGCACACAAACACAATCCATGTCTCAATTGTCTCAAGGCTTGTAAATCCTACTTAAACCTGTCTCCTCCCCTTCATCTACACTGATTGAAGTGGATTTAACAGGTGACATCAATAAGGGATCCTAGCTTTCACCTGGTCAGTCTATGTCATGGACACACCCCCAGAGGAGGGGGTGTTGATGTTAGCTGAATGCAGATAAACCCAAATAATGGGCTGCGATTTAGTGACTGTCAGTGAAGCAGCGGGCGGCGCCGTGGTGGTGACACGCAAGCCACCTAAACAATGAGACGCTACGCCACCTCTGCTGCTAAATATATGCCGAGTTTTCTGCCATTAAATATACATGCAGCATGCCTCTCTGGGACGTGTCATCCCTTTTGTGAGAAAACAAAGATTAGCAACAGGAATTCCATTTTAATAAGTCTCAGGGGACCCTCCAACCAGCTGCCTGCTTCACAATACGACGGGGACTTGTTGCTCTATGTGCGTGCATCTGAAGTGTCTTTCCCCGCACCTCTTTTTCCCTCTCTGACGTTGATTAGTCTTCCCCCGCTCTTATCATGTTTTTTTGTGAATCCCTTGTTAAGTTGTTTTACACTAGTCACTCGTTAATGTCTGTGTGTTTCCTCTCTGTAGCGACTCCTTAGTCTCATTTTGTTTTGTAGTCATTCTTTCCCTCCTCTCCTCTATTCTGGTGTATCCCCTTTTCTGTTCCTCCCTCTGTTCCCCTTTACTGTTCCTCCCTCTGTTCCCCTTCTCTGTTCCTCCCTCTGTTCCCCTTCTCTGTTCCTCCCTCTGTTCCCCTTTCTGTTCCTCCCTCTGTTCCCCTTCTCTGTTCCTCCCACTGTTCCCCTTTTCTGTTCCTCCCTCTGTTCCCCTTCTCTGTTCCTCCCTCTGTTCCCCTTTTCTGTTCCTCCCTCTGTTCCCCTTCTCTGTTCCTCCCTTTGTTCCCCTTCTCTGTTCCTCCCTCTGTTCCCCTTTTCTGTTCCTCCCTCTGTTCCCCTTTTCTGTTCCTCCCTCTGTTTCCCTTCTCTGTTCCTCCCTCTGTTCCCCTTTTCTGTTCCTCCCTCTGTTCCCCTTCTCTGTTCCTCCCTCTGTTCCCCTTCTCTGTTCCTCCCTCTGTTCCCCTTTTCTGTTCCTCCCTCTGTTCCCCTTTTCTGTTCCTCCCTCTGTTCCCCTTTTCTGTTCCTCCCTCTGTTCCCCTTCTCTGTTCCTCCCTCTGTTCCCCTTCTCTGTTCCTCCCTCTGTTCCCCTTCTCTGTTCCTCCCTGTCCCCTCGTTCCCCCCTGTCCCTCTGTTCCTCCCTCTGTTCCCCTTCTCTGTTCCCCTCGCCCCCTCTGTTCCTCCCTCTGTTCCCCTCGTTCCTCCCTCTGTTCCCCTTCTCTGTTACCTCCCTCTGTTCCCCTTCTCTGTTCCTCCCTCTGTTCCCCTTTTCTGTTCCTCCCTCTGTTCCCCTTCTCTGTTCCTCCCTCTGCCCCCCTTTTCTGTTCCTCCCTCTGTTCCCCTTTTCTGTTCCTCCCTCTGTTCCCCTTCTCTGTTCCTCCTTCTGTTCCGCTCCGTTCCTCCCTCCCTCCCTCCCTCCCTCCGTTCCCTCCTGCCGTCTCTGTCCACTAGGTTACACTGCTTCCTCTCCTCTCTCTGCTCTGACATGCATACTGCATACTGGATGTGGGACAAATGACTGTGTCCTCAAGCAACAGATGTGTGCTTGTCTGCTCTGCACTGCACGCCATGCGCGGACGCTGACGCGATGAACTGACCTTGCAGGGGGAGGGGTGTGTGTGTATGTCAGCATGAGTGTGTCTGTGCATTCACACATGCATATGTGTGTGTGTGGCCAAACAGCCACACAGAGACCAGCCTAGTTACTTTACATCTAATTATAGAAACTCATTTAGATTATATGATAGAGAGAGAGAGGGAGGGAAAAGAATCGAGACCGAGAGGGAGGGAGAGAGAAAGGGAGAGAAAGAGAGAGAGAGAGCGATAGGGAAAGAAAGGGAGAGAGAGAAAGGGAGAGAGAGAGAAAGGGAGAGAAAGAGAGAGAAAGAAAGGGGGAGAGAGAGAGGGAGGAGGGAGGGAGGGAGGAGAGGGGGAGGGAGGGGAGAGGAGGGAGGGAAAGAAAGAGAAAGAGGCGCCATTGCCCAACACACTCCAAAAACTATACCTTGCTCAGCCTAAACATCAGCACCACAGGTAACTTCCACAGAGCTGTGAGCCATCTGAGAGACAAGCCATGAAGGACCTTCTACGCCATCAAACGGAACATACAATTTGACATCCCAATAAGTATCTGGCAAAAAATACTTGAATACGTTCTAGAACCCATTTCCCTTGATGTTTGTGATGTCTGGGGTCCACTCACCTGACCACTGTGACTGACCCAAAATGAAGGAAAGCTTTGACTATGTACAGACTCAGTGAGCATTGTCTTGCTATTGAGAGAGGCCGCCGTTGGCAGACCTGGCTCTCAAGAGAAGACAGGCTATGTGCACACTGCCTACAAAATGAGGTGGAAACTGAGCTGCACTTCCTAACCTCCTGCCAAATATATGACCATATTAGAGACACAGATTTCCCTCAGATTACACAGACCCACAAAGAACTAGTAAACAAATCCACAGTGTGACATCACAGCAGAAAGATTTGTGACCTGTTGTCACAAGAAAAGGGCAACCAGCGAAGAACAAACACCATTGCAAATACAAGCCATATTTTGTTTATTTATTTCCCATTTTGTATTTTAACTATTTGCACATTCTTACAACACTGTACATAGCCATAATATAACATTTGAAATGTCTTTATTCTGTTGAAACTTTTGTCAGTGTAATGTTTACTGTTCATTTCTCATTGTTTATTTCACTTTTGTTGATTTTCTAGTTCACTTGCTTTGGCAATGTAAATATATATTTCCCATGCCAACTGAGAGAGAGAGAGAGGGGTCAGCATATGGAGAGTGGGGGAGGGGCTTGTTCAGCAGGCTGACAGTCTACTGGAGAGTGGTGGAGGTGCTTGTTCAGCAGGCTGACAGTCTACTGGAGAGTGGGGGAGGGGCATGTTCAGCAGGCTGACAGTCTACTAGAGTTGGGGGAGGGGCTTGTTCAGCAGGCTGACAGTCTACTGGAGAGTGGGGGAGGGGCTTGTTCAGCAGGCTGACAGTCTACTGGAGAGTGGTGGAGGTGCTTGTTCAGCAGGCTGACAGTCTACTGGAGAGTGGGGGAGGGGCTTGTTCAGCAGACTGACAGTCTACTGGAGAGTGGGGGAGGGGCATGTTCAGCAGGCTGACAGTCTACTAGAGTTGGGGGAGGGGCTTGTTCAGCAGGCTGACAGTCTACTGGAGAGTGGGGGAGGGGCTTGTTCAGCAGGCTGACAGTCTACTGGAGAGTGGGGGAGGGGCTTGTTCAGCAGGCTGACAGTCTACTGGAGAGTGGGGGAGGGGCTTGTTCAGCAGACTGACAGTCTACTGGAGAGTGGGGGAGGGGCTTGTTCAGCAGGCTGACAGTCTACTGGAGAGTGGGGGAGGGGCTTGTTCAGCAGGCTGACAGTCTACTGGAGAGTGGGGGAGGGGCTTGTTCAGCAGGCTGACAGTCTACTGGAGAGTGGGGGAGGGGCTTGTTCAGCAGGCTGACAGTCTACTGGAGAGTGGGGGAGGGGCTTGTTCAGCAGACTGACAGTCTACTGGAGAGTGGGGGAGGGGCATGTTCAGCAGGCTGACAGTCTACTAGAGTTGGGGGAGGGGCTTGTTCAGCAGGCTGACAGTCTACTGGAGAGTGGGGGAGGGGCTTGTTCAGCAGGCTGACAGTCTACTGGAGAGTGGGGGAGGGGCTTGTTCAGCAGGCTGACAGTCTACTGGAGAGTGGGGGAGGGGCTTGTTCAGCAGACTGACAGTCTACTGGAGAGTGGGGGAGGGGCTTGTTCAGCAGGCTGACAGTCTACTGGAGAGTGGGGGAGGGGCAGAGTGTCTAATACATGTAGTCTGACCTCCATTCAACCTCAGTGTTGAACTATCAAAGGAAACTATATCACTATCTGGTGTCTGCCTGGATTTTCACTAGAAAACTGTTAGCTATCAGACCAACACCAGGAGAACCAGTGAGTTAGGAGCCAGCCCTCCAAACCCCCAACTTCACCCCCCTCCTGCCCCAATTCATTCAAAACCAAAGCACCGTACATCACTTCAGCCAAAACAAAGGGACAAAACGGTTTATATTAGGGATTAGCATTGTATAACATGTATCTAATATTAAAGAGACAACGCTATCCCTCTGGTAATCCCTTAGGCTGGGTGGCTTGTGTGTGTGGTGCCTGAATGGATGGGGCTGCTGGAGTTAGTGCTATCTGAGCGGTGGGCTGGGAGGGGGAAGCTAGCTGTCTAGTTTGTGTGTGTGTTTGCTGTTAGGATTGATTGTATACGCTGTGGCTGCAAG